>NC_143508.1:9365227-9516742 GCF_051622355.1 Phaseolus vulgaris
GCTATCCAAATGTAACAGCAAATTCATAACAAATAGTTGACATGTTATAAAGTCCTAGAATGAGGGTTACCATTGAGTAATGAAGCGGATAAATTTCCTCCATATTGAAGAGGTTACAGAAAACTAAACATGACATAACACTACTCTCTGTGACTATATATGAAGAAAATTCATCTACTTCATCACTTGAGGCACCATCTTATTAATTAACCAAAAGCATGCAAACCTCTATTGATAGCTCATCACCACCCTGCAAGTGCTCGGTAGCAAACCTTTCCCTGAGCCTTCATGTCTCAGCAGTTGTTGAGAATTTTTTGTTACTGAGCACAAGGGTACTGACCAAACTCTCTCTACTACAATTACCACTACTCAAGGTTTTCAAAACATGACTGCATCCACCACATTTGTCTGCAACTTTTTGTAATATCAGGATTTAAAACCTTGCCACCATGATATAATCTTGGTAATAAGGAAAGCTATAGAATGTTAGATCATGCATGATGAGCATTAACCTCATCTTCATCAGAGCCAGTACTAATGCATTCCTTCTCATCCTCAAAAGCTTCAAAGGGAGGATGAGGGTTGTGTCCCTTTCCAAAGGACCTAATATGGTCCTTAAGGGATCTTTTGTGCTTGAAGTCTGAGCCACAAGTGCAGTACCACAACTTGCCACAGTTCTTCTCATGAGTCCTCCAATCCCCTTTGACTGCAAATGTTTTCCCACATTTTCTGCACATAAAGGGCTTTGTGCCGTGCTTTCTTTTGTAATGGGTTTGGAGGGTTCTAAAGTCCTTCAAAGGCTTGGCCCTTGGATGGTTGATGTTGTTCTTGCAACCCTGAGCGCAGCAGTAGCATGGCAACCTTAACATTGCTGCTGGTTGTGTTCCTTTCAGTGAGTCTGGTCCTTTCCTAAATTCTGATCCATGACCCCACATATGCATCTGCAAATCAAAAAGATTAAGTTGCTGCTTAGTTCAATTAACATTTTGTGCTTTCTCATTTCTAATTGATCATAATTAAACTTGCTTGGAAAACTAGTAATTTGTTTAGTTTCTTGAATCTTTAATTAGTGTTCAAAAGTTACATTGTCAATTTTCATTTTTATTTCGTTTTTCAAAAAATAATGAAGGCTGCTATTTTTGACCAAGTATCGTCCTTTTGTCCTTTGTATGGCCTAGCAGTGGCCATTGTTGCAAACAACTGTTAATCTTCAGTGATGGGTCTAACATGTCAAATTCTCTTCAAAAAGCTAGAGATAGTTTGCCCCATGATCTATTTAAAATCAGAAATTCTATAAATACATACATATACGTAATTAAAACAAAAATTCAAAGGTTTCAGTAGTTAATTTCTTTCTCAACTTTGTCTTAAACCTAGTAGTTATATATGGATGAAGATTATGCATGGCACTTTCCCCACATAGATAATAGCTCCATGGAAAGGAAATAAAAGCATGCATGCATAATTCCCCTTTGAAATTAGTTCTGAGATGAAAAAGAACCTTTAATTTTTAAAAGTGAAGGGACATCACATACGCGCCACCTAGTCCATTTTTCTCAAAGCATGCTGATTAAAGTTATATTATATCGTTATTTAATCTCTTTTTAATGATTATCATCATTGTCATTATCATGTAAAGCATCTACTTCAATTTGGCGTGGATAAAATGTAGCCAATTCAAATTCAGTAGGTATGCACACAAGTATGGAAAACTACTGAAGAGCAGTTGTGAAAAAACAAAACAAATCATTGACTCTGCTCATGAGTTCGGTTTCCATGAAATGCATATGTGACAAAGAAATTTCTTCTGGAAGTGATCGTAATTTCTTAAGAACGAATTCAAGTGCCATTTAGCAAACCGATCGAATGTTCAACCTATCATATATAACATGATCATAGTTGCAACAAGTATTTATAGAACAGAAAGAACTCTTTCATCATAGTTTTTTTTTTCTAATACCTAGCTAGCTAGCTAACTCACTGAATGTGTATATAACTGAAATGCTACACATGAATAATAATAATTAATAAATTTGTCTTTTACTACCAAAGGACGTAATAATTAAGTGTATATTCTGTACCTTTTTTGGAAATAAAATTGCAGCAAATTTTTTGAGGTGAATGATCAAATCTACAACCAAGTTTGTCGCAAGTGGGGTGCCAAAGTCTTTGAGATAGAGTACTTTATAGTACTAAGCTTTCATTCCTCCACACAATAAATCTTAAACCTTGTTCCTTAAAAATAGGGGAATCACCTACTTAAGTTAATTAGTATGTTCAGTTTTAATGGAAACAAATCGTAATTATTGTGATCATGTTCCCCTCAAAGGTAGATCAGGCACGTGCAACTATATTCCCTCGTAGTGGTGCTGATCTTATTAGTGATCTTGAGCCCTTTACTTCACAGCCTACAAATAGATCCTGATTTCTACTAGAAAGAATTTCTCCACAAAAATGGATCAAACTTTCATTACAATGTAAAATCAACTTGTATTTATACTTCATCTTTTTAAAAGCTTTTTCATTTGTCTTCTTCACAAACATCTGTCAACTTTACTGAGTTAGACATCATTATGATCTTTTGTCTCTAATTTCCTTTCAAAATTGTAGTAATAATTACAAACGTAATTCTTCCCAATAGTCCTTTTTACATGGTTTTCTACTTTTCTTCACAAATCAAGTTTCAAAGATAGAGTAAAATCTAGAGTATGAGAAGTTGAGAAGCAATTTAACTAACCTGCATGTTGTTATACCTATTGAAGGTTTTGCTGCATATGGAGCAAGCAAACTGCATCGGTCCAACGAGGATCTGTGCTGGAGTTGGAATCCAAAACCTTCTCTCTTGGTTAAAGGAGCATCCATGGAAGCTTCTCTTGGAGGATTCTTCTTCTTCCTTGACATGGAAAATCACCTTCTCATCATCAACAACCTCATGATGCCTTTTAGCACTGTCAGGCAAACCAATGTGCAAAGCCACAGTCACTTGTTCAACTTTTTCCTCTTTCACCTCAAAACTTTCTACTCCATGATGGTCTTCATCTTTTGAGGCCTTTTCACTTAAAATGGGCAAGAATTGGATGGTTTCATGAACAAGCTCATGCTGAGTGAAACAAAAAGAAGAAGATGATGATGAAGAAGAAGAAGAAGAAGATATTGTGTTGGAATTTAGAAATGAAGGAGAAGAACATGGCTTGAGCCACTCAATGAAAGTAGGAGCATGAAGGTATAGATTCTTATTGTTCTCCACATTGCACTCCATCAAACCCTTATTCTTGAAAGAGAGTCCTTTTGGATTAAGAGAATGATCTTCTCTCCTCCTCAGAAAAGGGCTATGTGTGTATGTTCAGACTTTATGGTAGAAAGCCTGCACTTATAATATGGTTTGATTAAGGAATGGAGGCTTTGTTTGTCTTTATGAACCTTTTTCTTTTTTTCTTTATTTTGTAACCCCTACTTTTCATTTTTTCCCCTTCTTGTCCTTTAATTGTTTGTTTCTTTAGGGAGAGACTAATTGGAGGGTATTGAAAATGACATGCAAAAAATAACTCATTTATTAGAAAGAATCCTATAATAGTCTCAACTTTGAAGTCTATAATCAATGCTAGTCGTCAGATTGGTCATCAATTTTAGAAACATCATTAGCTCTTGGATAAGTTTAGCTAGGAATTTAATTAACCAAAAATTCCAATAATATTTACAACACTTCAATATATAAATGCACTTTCAAGTAATTATTTATAAATTAAATAAAGGGATTCAGCTTATTTAGAGTGTATAAAGATAAATAAATAAATAATATCAATTATCAATAATATAATTTATCATTCATATATTTCAAAAATATTCATGATTTTTTATGAATTTAATAACAATAATAATAATGATAATTTATTTTTTCTTATCAATTGATAATTAATTTTTTATTTATTTATCCTCTAGAGAAATTGAATCCTAAACAAGGAATTCAAACCTTTTTTTTCTAAGATTAAGATAGACTCTCCAATAAGGTAGACCTTACATTTCCAAATTTGTTACAAGTGTACTTTCATTAAATAACAAGTATATAATGTTTTCTACTAAAAAAATTATTTATTTATAAAAAAACCATGCTGAAAAACATTTTTCATTCAAATAAAACACTTTTCAGAGAATAAAGTTATTGAAAATAGATAAATAAGATTTCTAAATATTTTGTAAAATATATTTTGTTAAAGTAAGATCAGTCGTAATTAATGGTATGAGATTTAGATCATTTAACCAGATCTTAATTCTTACTTCAATCTCATAACCACATTGTCATATTTTTTAAAACAATATTCCATTTATTTATTCAAGCTACAACTTTGAACTTTGATTCTTTTCATAATGTATCGTGTATTTAACTCTCCTATGTATATGGCGTTTCGCCTTATTTCCAAATATAAAAAAATGATTTTCTATAAACTAAAATTAATTTACATAAAAAAACTTATATATATATATATATATTTTATTTTTATCTGCAAAATAGAATATATATATATATATATATATATAAATTTTGAGGAAGAACTGGTTTAAACAGATTGGTATAGTGTGAAGGGTATTTTGTTGATCAAAGATTTTGTGCAGAATGTATATGTAAGATTGAATGTGAGGAGATGCAGAGAGATTTTGAAACATTGACCTTAAGCAAGTGATCTGAAATATAGAGAAGAACACGAAGACGGCATTAACTGGGTCAATACCTAAACCAAGAAAAATACTATAAATGACGAACAAAAGAAAATAAGGACCTTGACATAGTGTTATATATATGTAGTGCTTATAAATAAATAAATAAATATTGGCACCGTGTTGCATAATTTCAATAAGTCAATAATTTTCTGTTGCTTCATGATGGCTGCAGCAACTTACTGATATTTTTCAATCCACAAAACTACACAAAATAATATTTTATAGCATTTTTTTCTGTATATTACTATTATTTTTTTTGTTTTTCTTTAGAAAAACTTTCCAACATTTAACTACCATCTTCTAAAAGGAAATCAAAAGCTTCCTTTTGATATAATACTATGCTGCAGTATAAATTATTCTTCTTAAAACGAACATATATAATTATTAAATCTTGTATTGAATGTTTAATATATATACTTCTTACCATTCAGGAGACTAGTGACATTGCACACCCTTAGATGTATTAGTGCAAAAATATTATTTAACAATAATTATAATAACATTGTTTTAAATTTCATCGGTCACACTTTTTAATTAATGTAAAACATGATGATGATGTTTTAATTGTCTTCGTATATACACTATTTTTTAACCATCACAGTATAAATAGTTGTTGTTATAGGGTATATACAATGATGATTAAATACTAATTGTCATAGTATGATTTTTATATTAAACTAGCGGAAACACAAAAAAAAATTTGTGTATTGTATTTTTTTTTATGTTATTATTTATATATTGTTATGTTTAATATTAAAAAATAAATAAATAAAGGTTATATGTATTTATTATATATTTAATAAAATTTATTAAAATTAAATTCATCAATTAAATATACAAATGAGAAATAATATTTTAATCATTTTAGTGTCACTAACAATGTTACCGAACAAATGTAAATATATGATTGCATCATCTTCCAGTAACTATCTCTTCTATCTCTTTCTTTTACATAAAAGAGTGAATGAGAATAAATAAACACTCTTGTTTCCATTTTCATCTTTGTCCTTCCTCCTCTAGGTCTTCTTTACCCCTCTGGATGAATGACTTATGCACTTTACACTACAAAAAAATCATGAAATATAAACTAATTTTAGATATAAAAAATAATTAGTTGTTATAGTGACTAAATTAGAAACCATTTTAGAGACTAGAAAAACTTTTGGTTTCTAAATTAGTTTCTATTATTGTTAAGTGGTTTGTAAATTGGTATATAATTAACATCTAAATAATTGGTAGTTAAAACTTTGTTAGCTAATTAGATACCAATTTAGAAACTATTTAACAATAATATAAACTAATTTAGAAACCAACTTTTTTTTAATTACTATATCAATTAATTATTTTTGTCTCTAAAATTGGTTTCTATTTCATAATTTTCTTGTAGTGTTAGTATGCAAGAAGCCTGAGAACAAAACAGAAACATGTAAATAAGTTTAATAAAACATTTATCTCCTTTTAGTTTTAAAGGCTTAAAAAAATTATATTTGAAGACAAAATAAAGTAGTGAATTGTTAATGTTTATAAAACAATCATTTTAGTGCTCTTAATAAGAAAAAAATGAATTTCTTTAATAAAAAAAAGAAAAAGGATTTAAGGGAAAAATAGTGAAGAAATAAGCAACCATGTGGATATCTGAAACGCAGAAAGCAAAACGTGGTTAGGTTTACAGTTGTAGTGTCTTATGAAAAAAAATTTGAGAAACTTACTCATTTGAGAGTGGAGGAAACAAAGTGAGTGGGGGAAAGTGGAGAAGAGAGCGCATTGGATGAAGAGTCACTCGTCTTAATTCAACCAAGGTTCCAAACTTCATGACGGTAAACCAATACAAAAACTATGTACAAAATCTTATATACAAAAATTCAATGCATGTAAAGAAGACGGAACAATTGGAACAAAACCAAAAAAAGTAGAAAAAAAAATGAGGATGAGAATATGTAAGTATCTACATAGAAAAGAAAAGAAAAAAAATGAGAATGTGTGTATCTCCAAGAGAAAAGGATGTGAGAGAAGGGAATGAATACATTAATATTATAACGGATCAGTTTAAGAGAAATTGAGAGAGAGAAATGGGAAGTTTTTGATAGAAAGGATAGTGGAAAGTTTTTTATAGAGAGCGAAGTGAGAAATTGTTAAGAAAATTAAGTTTGATTTTTAGATTATAGAATTAAAAAAATGAGAGTGAATACCAAAAAAAGAAAAATTACAGGAATATCTAAGATACCAATAAAATGACAAAAAATCTCTTATTATATATTTATAAAATAATAAAATAAATATTTATATAAGGATAAAATGAAAAAGTAAATATGTACACTAAAAGAATGAGAAAAATCCTCTTTTTGGATATAAAAAATGTAATTGTAGTGAATATTTAGTTTTTGTATTTTTTTTCTCTCTCTTTTATTTTATTTTTTTCCTTTTTGTTTGTAGTTTTTTTTTTTTATTAACAAGTAATAAAAGTTTGTCTTTGTAGTAGTCACACAAATCGTGTTGTCATAGCCGTGGTCTTTTATTATGGTTGGATCACCACCTATTGACTCCGTCATTGATTGTGTCTCCTTGATTGCATTGGTACCAATGTGTTCTAATTGATTGTATTTTCATCAAGTGTCGTGATTTGATTTGTGTTCGTCAGTGCCTTCATTAAATTATTTTCAACTTGGTAGGTTATTTTATGCTTTCTATCATTTTTAATTTGATAATTTTTTAAATTTAGTTTGCATTGTAAAAAAATATTGTATTTATATAGTTTTAAAATATATTTTGATTATATTATAATTGTTTATATTGATTATTTTTTTGAATGTATTTGAATTGACTCCAAAGCTTTGTATTTTCGTTGTGTTGTGGTATATTTATGCAATAACACAAATTTAAATGAGTATAAACAATAATGATATTTCTCTTCAATAACATAAAAATTTAAATAATGTATAAACAATGATGGTAGTTCTCTTCGGAGAGTGATTATACATAACACATTTTTTTATTAATAATAATGAATGAATAAATATGAAACACTTCTGGAGTGAACCAACTCTTATACAACTTATTAAAAACAGCCAATCAACAGAAAATCATTTTATAGCATTGTCATCGTAATATTTCTCAACAAATTTTTATTATTCTGTTTTTTTTTTTATATTTAGTGAATTTTTCACTTGATTATTCAAATGTTCATTGTGGGTTCAATATCCGTCCTTAGGGACAAATTATTACTTCTGACAATGCGGTGCACTTGCCATAAAATAGTCATCAATTGCTTATAGGGTGGTCAGGCTGGTCCTTGATGTCTTTGAGGGGTATTAGCTCTTGTGGTGGCTTTGAGTGGTAGGCGTTATTGACTGGTAAGGGTGGACAAAAAATCCAAATTACAAAATCCAATCCATAATTATCCAAATCCATATTAGTTTTGATCCATTTAAATGGATTTATTTCAAATCCAAATCCATATTTTTGGATTTTAAATCCAATCCATTTAATTGGATATGGATTAGATATGGATTGGATACATTTTTGGATTATCCAATTTGTATTTTGGGTTGGATTTTGACTTGGCCCGATCCAGGTTGAGCCAAGACAATTCAGGCGCAGGTTGAGCAAAGTTGACCCAAGTCCACGTCGAGCTGAATGGGCCCGGACCGATGTCAAGCCGAGCGGGCCCAGACTGATGTCGAGCCAAGCGGGTCCAAGCCGATGTCGAGTCGAGGGGGCCAAGGCCGATGTCTAGTCGTGCGGTCTCGGGCCGATTTTGAGTCATTCAGGCTCAGGCCGATGTCGAGCCGAGCGAATCCAAATCGATGTCGAAGTGAGCGGGTCTGGTCGATGTCGAGATGATCGGGATCGGACCGATGTCAAGGCGAGCGGGCCCAGGCAGATTTCGAGGCGAGCGGGCCCGGGCCGATGTCGAGCCGACCAGGCCCGGGCAGATGTCGAGCCGGCCGGGCCCGGGCCGATGTCAAGCAAACTGGGCCCGGGTAGATGTCGAGTCGAGCGGCCTCGGGCCGATGTCGAGTCGAGTGAGCCCGGGCCGATGTCAACTCGAGCGGGCTCAGGCCGATTTCGAGGCGAGCGAGACTGGACCGATTTCAAGGAGAGTGGGCCCGGGCAGATGTACCGATGTCGGCTTAGGCCCAGTTCGAGCCAAGTTAGTCTTTATCCATATCAAAATGGATTTAATGTAATTGACAAAGTGGATTTAATATAATTAACAAAGTGGATATAATTTGGATTCAATCCACTTTAAATGGATTTAAAAAAAAATCCAAATATATTTGATCTAGTTAAAGTGGATATGGATTTTAAATCCAATCCACTTATTTGGATTTGGATTGGATTTAGATTGGATTTTGGAAAATCCAATCCATGCCCACCCCTATTGACTGGTGTTATTTGTACAGGTAGTTGGTTACAAAATTGTTGGTTTTTGTTTTGATTTGGAGATAGACGTGTTTTTCTCTATTGTTTTGTATAAGGGTTGGATCACTCTTGAATTGATTCATATTTATTTATTGTTTCTTACTGATAAAAAAAGTTATTTTAAATTATACTACTTTTTAAATTATATTAATCTTTAAATTATATTAACCTTTTATTTTTAATTAATTATAAAAAAGATTATATATAATAAAAATGTAAAATACATATACGCATATATTTTCATTAATAATAATTAAACATTGAGTCAATAATGATATACCAACATTTCAATGCTTTCATACTAATAATCTTTGACTCTCTAGGTAATATGTGACATCTACATTCCCATATGTATAGAGATAGAGAGGTGGCTTGTGACTATGTACCAAGACACTTGGCAAATATTCCCTTGTACAAAATTCAAATCTATAACTATGAAGAAACGTACAAAAAATGAGGAAAAATTGTACCTAATTTGTATTTTAGAGCCAAACGGAAGAACCCATATGTGATTAGGTGTGTGGAGCCAATTAAATGATTTTTACCGACAACATTGGCAAGAGCATCTTTGTTAGACACAATGCATACTTATTATTTTATAACTCCTTTTTGTTTATGATTCAACCATATCGTCACTCCCATCTTCTATCATTATCATCATCTCTATCTTTTCTTTCCACCATTTTCAATCTTTATTTCTAACTTTTCTCACATTTTTATATTATTGTCACTGTCTCACTTTCATCAATAAAGTTTCCATGCTATACTGAAAAATTAATTCTATGCATAACATACATGTTTATTAATTAGCTTATAAGTAAGTATGTACTTATTCTTAATATATGTTTAGGGTTTAGTATTATTTATACTAGCACAAAGATAGACACAATCTCTTTTGTGTATTTCCATCTTTTCTCATGATATATATATATATATATATATATATTATTCTTAAATTTCTTTTTTTTTATCAGTTAGTTTATCTTCTATTTTTTTCACTATAAAAAAATTATTAAATAAAAAATAATTAAAAAAAATAATAATTGGTCTATTAAATTAAATATTGTTTTAAATATTAAAGATATTATTGATATCTAAATTAGTTTCTATTGATAAAAAAAATTATAAATTAGTATATAATTAATTACAAATATTTTATCTATCAATTTAGAATTTAAATAATTGGTAGCTAAAATATTGATAGTTAATTAGATACAGATTTAAAAATTATTTAGTAATAATAGAAAATAACTTAGATACCAATAATTCTTTAGTTTTTAAAATAATATCTAATTTAATTAATATAATAATTAATTATTTTTATTTAATAATTTTTGTTTTATTTATTTATTGTTTTACATTGTCCTTTGTATTGTAATTTAAAATAAGAGTTGAAGAGAAAAACATTTTGTCTGTAGGGAAACATTTTCCTTATTAGAAAATTTGTAGTATTTTAAAATCGTAACTTTTTTTAATATGATAACATTTAATCACATAAGTATCATATTAAATTAAAATTGAGAGAATAATGGTGATAGCTTAATGTGAAAGACTAAAAACAATGGCTATATATGAAAGATGGAGACTAATTAAAAAGTTGATGCAAGACTAAAATTAATTACCAAAATGTTGAAGGATTAAAGTAGCTAGTTTTTATAAAAAGACAAGAGACTCAAATAAAAAAATCTACCTATATGGATGTGCATGTATATATGCAGTTGCAAATCTTGTTCAAAGAAGAATCCATTAATAGTCCTCAAATCTACATTAATATGGTCAACATCAAACGTTTGAAGTTGGGTTTTATATTATTCATAAACTCGATCGTGTTAATTTAATCTCTTTTTTTTTCAAATCTTTGACTATTTTAGTTTTTTATATTCTGAATTTTTTTGTGTGTGATAACGATAGAAGAATTAGCATTACAAAATATAATTATACATTTTTTTCATTATACCCTTATATATAATGGAGTAGTTAAACGGATAAATTACTTTAATTTTTAAGTGCATTTTTAACAAATTATTAGTACTATTTTACTTATTTATATATACAAATCAAACACAATAATCACTTTACATGTAAATGAACATTAATATTTTAACCCTTAAGATTTTAATTTAAATATTTTACTTACATTAAATATGATTGCAGGACACCAAAAAGGTAGTTGTTTTTTTTAATAAGTAAAAAGAATCTATAAATAATACACTACTACTTGAATACTATAATCCGTTTACAAAATAAAATTGTATACCAACATATATTACATCTGCATAAGTAATAAACTATTACTCCTACTATTGTGTATTCAATAAAATATACTTTTCAAAAAATTAAAACCCCACTTCAGAAAATAGTTCTTTGATAAAAAAGAAAAAACTTAGTTTGTTCACTATATTCATGAGATTGTTCACTTAAACTCTGTTTAGTAGTCACTTTGGAATCTTTCATTATTATCTTGATAATAAATAAATTGAATTAAAATAAGTATTTAAGGGTGATTCAATCCATATATAAAAGATAGACTAAAAGTCTCAAAACAAAATACAGAAATAGTTCAAAAAAGACCACCAGCATAGCAACACAAAAAAGAAACTTATGAGCATGCTATGCTTCCTGCATGTGGATTAGTTATAGCAATGGAACTTATCAACTATCCAAAATAACATAATGCATCAGAACCACCGTGACATCAAAGAAAAACACTAACAGAGATTTGATGCAGACTTTAGCAACAAGGATCAACTGAGAAATCTGTGTAAAAATCAAACAATGCCACTATGCTTTGGTACATGCTATGTTTTGGTTAGTGATTTGGTTATTTCTTGCTCCAACTGTTGAGGGATTAATGGTTTGCTCATCAATATAGACTAAGTGATATTTGCCCTGCATTTCACTTTTGTATTGTCAATATTGAGTTTGAGTGTACTAATCTTTCAACAATAAAAGGAATCTCCAACAAAATATTTATTTGGTATCTGCTGCATATATATAGATGAAATAGGCAAGCAACCAGTGTAATACAAAGAGCATTGTAAGCAACCAGTGTAATACAAAGAGCTTTGTGTCTCTCTGCTTATTGTTATTTCAATTTTTTTTATCGATAATAAAAAATTAATAAATATGAGTTATTTTAATAATGGTTCAATCCTTATATTAATCAGTAGTAGACATACTCTCATGTATGTTTGTACAAAACTCTCCTAACTTAATCTAGAGAAAGTCACTCGACATACTAAGTAAATATCTCATAAGATCATCCCCATATAAACCATCGGGTTTATGCACCAATCAGAAAAGGCAAAAAACGCAGGTTGTGACTTGAATGGAACCCAAGACCAAGTTTTTAATTGGATCAACACAAAAGCCTCTCGTACATCTACTACTCCCCCTTTAAAGATAACCCTATTTTTGTGCTTCCTAATCTCATTAACTATTGCAATCCAAATCTCTCCCCAAACCTCATCCATCGATGTCGGCGCATTGCTCATCCTAAACTGGGAAAAGTTTAACTATGGGACATTATGAAACGCACCCTGCACACTCATCCATACACAACAATGGTTCCACAATAACCAAGCAAATCTACACTCGAATGACAGATGGCTACTAGTCTCCTCCTCCACCCTGCACAGGCTGCACGTAGAACTTGCAACCATAATCTCGTGCCTAACTAGGTTAGCCTTAGTGACCAACTTGTTTTCCAACATCTTCCAAGTCGTAACTAATGCAGTATGTACAACTTTACTCACCCAAAACTTTTTAAACCCCGTCCCATTCTCTCCATCTTCGTCCCCCCTTAGGCAGAGGTAAGTCGATTTAACCGTATACCCGAATTTCTCCCCTTCCTTCCACTTCCACCTATCCTCCTTATCTAAGTCAAAACTCACACATAGGACTGCCTGACAAAATAGAACTACTATTTGTTTTTCCCATTCAAACAGATTCCTTCTTCAGACAAAATTTCAATCCCACTTTTCGTTATTTCATTCCCGAAAGCTGCCACCGATAATAATATACTTGGAGGTTCAGCATACTAACATGCATCATAATAGTATTTCCAAAATTGACCAATCCACAAGATTCATACATCTATTATACAGAATGCAACTTTTTGGTTCACTACAAAAGGGATGAATAACAAGATGCATCATATCATCTCATATCTGGTTCAGTTGGCTTTGAAAAACATAGTGCAGATGCAGATACTAAGAGATGAGGTTTTTCCTTTTACAATTTTTACCTATCTTAGAAAATATTATTAGAAAACCAAATGTTTGTCCATGCACTCTATCTAAAAAAATATATATTCTTAAAAATTGTTAAAGAGGAGAAACTCAGTATAGATGCCTAGATTTAAAAATAAGAATATTTTAAAAATTAATTATGATTGAGACAATATATATACTCTTTCATTATTTCACCATGCACCATTTATCGATAAAATTAAAATAATAAAATATAGCAATAGAGAAACTAAAAGGATAAAAATACCGTCAAATGATATATAAAAAGGAAAAAATATCAGCATAATAGACCACATATAAACTTGACAAATAAAAGTAGAACTTCCATTAATGTTTTGTTGTAATGTGACATAAGTTTATGATAAAATTAAAAAATATAGATACACAAATGATCAAATTAAAAAATATGGACACAAAGTTTATAATAAAATTAGAAAATATAGATATATAAGTTTATGATAAAATTAAAAAATACGGATACACATAAATTTATGATAAAATTAAAATATACATATACACAAAAAGTTTATGATAAAATTAAAAAATAGGAGACACATAAATTTACAATGAATTAGAATGTTACTGTATAAATTTATAGTTCTTTTTAATAAATATAGTTTTAATAAATACAAATACACATATAGTAACGATAAAAATAAAAAATACAGATACACATTAATGATAAAAATAAAAAAATTGTGGATACTCAGTGATGATAAAAAAGATAGATACACGATAATGATAAAAAAAAATACAAATACAAAGTAATGATAAAAATAAACAAAAATAAACAATGTAGATGCATAAGCACGATAAAAAGATATGCACAACACTGATTAGAGGATAAATATATTAAAATGACTTCGAAATTCGAATAATGGGGAGTCAATCTCCCATCCATATTTGTTATTAGTTCTCCATATTATATTTTTATTTTTATCGGTGGCAATTTGAATTGTAAAAACTTATTTAATTTGATTAAAATTTATATTTAATTAAAATTAAATTAAATTAAATAATCGGTAAATTTATTATATATTAATACTGTGTTAGTTATGTTTTGATAACAATATATTAGTAGGTGCATTCACAAAGCTTACGTGTCTTTTAATATGTATTTGTACTTATTAAAATGAACTATAAATTTATATTGATAATATAAAAATAATGATATTTTTTATTTAATTTTAATATTAAATATAATTATATATAAATGATAGAAAAACCGTAGTAGAAAAAGAATAATAAGATTGTATTTTAGCACATAAAAATCTATATAAATTGTGTAGAAAAACAACCAACCAGCTTTAAGAATAAGAATTGAAGGAATAATTAAATGAGAATGTTACTGAACTAACAGACAAATTATATATATATATATATATATATATATATATATATATATATATATATATTGTATGTGTGAGTATGTAATTAGGTTTGATATGAAAGATATTATTACTATTAATTATGACTTTGTGAAGATTCTGACAATGAAGTGTTGTTGGATGAATACGCATACTAGGCACGGTAATAGGTTACCTTGATACCTCTCTTTTCTTTCTTTTTGTTGTTGTTTTTTTCCTTTATGTTTTTGTGGCTATGTTCCAGTGATAGCACCACTTTTTTAATCATTTCTCACCTTTTCCAAATTTAGTTTATTTGAAGGGTAGTGATAGTGGAGGACAAGCTTTTATATCCAAATTAACCTTTTTGTTTTCCTTTTCTTCTTCCTTCTGTGGATCATTGTTTTACATCAACCCTCATGCACCTTTCCTTTTTTCTAAAGATACCCTCATAAGCATAACACTTCTTCAACTCACAATTTTCAATCTTGCCACTCTTCACAAGAGAGAAAAGAAAACCAAAATATGTTACTTTTTGTTTCATTCTTTGGCTAAGAATGATGAAAGAGTTTCATTAGGAAGTGAGACCCATAAAGTAATGAACCACACCATAGTTATTTCAACTTTATTTACCTAACTCTTCCACTAATGCCAAAAAGAAAGCTATTTTAAAAGAGTTTTTACCTAATCTCTCTACCGGCCAACTAATAGCAAAGAGATAAAAGATCATTTTTCCCTTTGCAATTATTCAATTTTTTTATAATTCTTATTTTCTTAATTATTTTTTTTATGGGTAGAGAAATATTATCTTTATTCTTCTGAATGTTCTAGTCACCTATGTTGCTCGAGATTTGATCTCTGAAGTCGAGATCCTACAAAAGATATTTCGATGTCTAAGTTAAGACTCAATATGTGGTAGGTAAAAATAATAAATATTGTTCAATGATATGTAGGATGTAATGCATACTTATACGATAGGCTACAAAGTTAATATCGATATTAAAGTAAGATTTCATATATTTGATTAAGCTAATTACTTTGTACAAAGGTTATCTTTGATTAAGCTAATTACTTTATATAAAGGTTAATCATTAGTTTCTTGGGAGTTAGAGTCACATCGTGAAATATCTAATTACGTCACCAATAAAACACGTCACCAATGAAACACTCGACCATTGGTGCGAATTATACACTTAATATATTTGGAAACATAAATCAATTAATACACAAAATAGATGTAAAGAAATTATTACAAATAAATACATTTATGGGTTTAAACATCAAGAAAAACTAATATTAGAGAAAGAAAATAAGAAATAGTGAGATATGGAATTTGTAATGCTAATCCTTATTTACGTTAGGGTTGACATCGTAAAATTATGATGATATAAGTAAATCTATTGATGTAAAATTATTTTATTTTAATTTAATCAATAATAATCTGGACTATAAATTAGTTGGTGTGATGTTGTTCCAAATTTAAATAGTAGTTATATTAAATATTCAGAAAA
This sequence comes from Phaseolus vulgaris, assembly GCF_051622355.1. NCBI lineage: Eukaryota > Viridiplantae > Streptophyta > Magnoliopsida > Fabales > Fabaceae > Phaseolus > Phaseolus vulgaris. The sequence continues at coordinate 9,381,473 of NC_143508.1, forward strand.
ATAGTCTTGATATCCAAAATAATTCTACTTCATTTGAATAATTATTACCTTGTACAATATGATTGTAATATCTAAAAAAATCGTAGTAATCTATATTAAATATGGAAACAAATTGAAAAATTATAAAAAAACTTATACAGATAAATAAAATTATGGAATCAAAATTTTAATTGTGTAATTAGTAAAATATATACAAAAGTAAATTCTGAATAGAAGTTATGTATCAGTTAATGTCAAGAATAAAACTGTTTATTTTTAAAATGTGTAAGCGAAAGTAGAATAATTTATATTAGGAGTATCAAAATCTTTTTTTTTTCCTCTAGTCTATTAAAAAAAATAGGATAAATAGTTATTGAGTATAATAAGTATTGATATAATTTATTTTTAGTATATTAAAAAAATACAATTCTTTTAATTTTATTAATTTTATTTAAACTTAGTTAATGTTGAAATAAGTAACTATATATTTAATCTTTAATAATTATTACTTATGTTTATTGAAATAAAAATTAACATTAATATGTTATTAACTTTATGTAGGGAGGGAGATGTGAATTTAATAATGTTAGGTAGTCTAGCCACATCTATTCTAAATTCACATATTTTACTTTAAATTTTAATTTCATATTATTAACGTTAATAGTCGCTTTAATAAAAATAAATTTAAATCAATAAAAAAAATTATAACATAAAAAACCACAATTCAAACCACCAACTACGTTAGAGAAAAAAACCATACAAGAGAAGACGGAAAACTTTTTTAGAGTTGAAGGAAATTTACTCTAAAACAAGTTTTAACCAACTATATTTCATCTTTATTCCATCATAATCTCAATAGTGGTAGAATCTGTAGGAGCTAATTGAAAAATAATAGAAGGCATATAGAAACTAATTGAACGTAATTGCATAAGATTGAAAAACTGCTGAACTGATACTTTCATTTTGATTTACTTCAATAATATATATAATAAAATTATTGGAAGTTATAAAATATGAATACTAACAGATCCGGTAAACTTACCATTAATGCAATAATAACTATAAAATAATTTAAGGGTAATAAAATCAGAATTAATAATAATAAAATCTGAATTAATAATCAACATCCTCCCTTAATTCTGATTTGGAACAACCTTCATGCCCAACATATCTCTTAACTTTATGAAATTGATAAAAGCATCGATCTTCAATGGCTTAGTGAAAATATCTTTTGATCTGCAGTATTCCAATTTGATCATGTTCTTCCCAATTTGGTCTCGCAGGAAGTAATATCGAATATCAATGTGTTTACTTTTTTTATGAAAAACCAGACTCTTTGCAAGATTAATTGTAGAGACATTGTCCACATAAATCTTAATTGGAACATCTAGATTAAAACAAATTTGAGTCATGATATTGTTTTTCTCAATCGCCATCAATTCTTCATTCATAGCTTTTTGCCATTTGGGGTGTTAAGTGACATCTACAAGTCTCACGGGTTTTGAATCTGCAAAAAAAGAAAAGTGAACCAAATCTCCATTATCATCAACCTCATTATCAAGATTTACTTCGCAATCTTAAAGGTGTACAGGTTGTCGTTGTTGCCTTCTTGGTCGCTCCATCATAGTTGCAATTGGAGTTGCAACTTCAGGTTGAATTACAGCTTCAAGAGTGACTCCATCTTCCACATCATCGTTCAAAATGTAAATATATCGTTTTTTTTAATCCATTTTAGTTGTTGCATTCCATTGCCATTCTTCATCTTCAGCAAATGTAACATCACGACTCACAATCACCTTCTTTGTCATTGGATTGTACAGTTTGTATCCTCCATGCTTATATCCAATTAAAATGGTCTTCACTGTCTTATCATCCAACTTTGATCTTGCTACCTTGGGGACATGAGCATAAGTAATTGACCCAAATACCTTCAAGTGTTGCACATTGGGTTTGAATCCGCTCCATGCCACAATCGGAGTTGTGTTAGTAACACTCTCCGAGTGAGTGATCTGTTTATCAAATATACCGCAAATGTTACGGCCTCAGCCCAAAAATAATTTGGCATACCTTTCTCTTTAAGCATGCTCCTCGCCATGTCCATGATTGTTCTATTCTTTCTCTCGGCAACTCCGTTGTGTTGAGGTGTGTAGGGACATGTTATGTTATGTTGCAACCCAAGTTCTTCACAGTGCCTATTGAACTCATTAGACTTGTACTCACCTCTTCCATCACTACACATCATCTTAATTTGTCTGTCACTCTGTCTTTCAACAAATGCTTTAAATGTTTTAAAGCAGTGGAATACCTCATTTTTGCTTTTCAATAGATTAATCCAGGTTTTTCTTGAAAAATCATCAATAAAGGTTAAAAAATACTTATTACCTCCAATTGATGATATGTTCATCGAGCCACAAACATCTGTATGAACAAGCTCCAAAGGAAATTTTACGCGCCAAGGCTCTTTAACAAATGGTATCCTGTGATTCTTTCCAAAAATGCAAGCCTCACACAATTGATCAGGGTGATGAATATGGGGTAAACCATTCACTAAATTTCATTTGGAGAGATTTTCCAAACTCTAAAAATTTAAGTGCCCCCAAAGCGTAAATGCCACAACCACGATTCATTATTCATTATTGCATTCAAGCACTTAAAATCACCCATATGAATATCTATTGAAAACATGCGGTTTTTTTATAAAAAAAAATTTAAAAATCAAACTACCTTTTTTATCAAAAATTGAGAATTGATTTTTAACTATGTGCATCACGTAACCATTTTCGGCCAACTGTCCCATACTCAATATAGATGTACTTGTGATCACCATTTTTCAATGTAATAAAAATTCGCCCTTTTTCAATCACCGGAACGAACCTGCCATCACCGAATTTCACTTTTGTGCGAAATGAGTCATCCAAATCTGCAAACAGCTCCTTTTGACCACACATATGATTCGTGCAACCTGTATCCAAATACCAAGTCTGATTGTGTGGAGTTTCATTTGATGTGGCTGCCATTAGTACTGCATGATCTTCTTCATCTTGTTCGTGATTACTATCTTCTTGAGCACAATTGGCAGCATGATTATCACCTTTTGATTTGCACTCATTTGCATAGTGGTCGCGTTTATGGCAGTTATAACACTCCATCTTATTGTCATTCATCCGCTGCTCATGCGCTCGTAGGGAACCAGACAATAACCTTACTGTCATTTTTGAAATGTCATTGGCCTCTTCAATTACAGCAACAACATGTTCAAATCTGGGAGTTAAAGATCTCAAAATCTTCTCCACCTTTGTCTGCTCCGAATGTGTTTCACCATTGGTCTTCATCTGATTTGTTAAGGCAATAACTTTATTTATATAGACATCAACAGTGTAGACACTTCACTCTCTCAACGACATCCCATAACTCATAATAATAAAACAAAACTCTCATTTGCACACACCACCGATTATAATTTTTTTTTCCCATCAAGTATAGGGACTGATAATTGGATAGAGTTCATGATAACATACTAGCTCTTGATACCAGTTGTAGGAACTAATTGAAGAAATAATTATTACGAAAGAGTGGACTTTAAGCCTAACTCAACCCCATAAAACCGGCTCATAGGGTTGAGGTTTGCACCCACTTATATACAATGAAAGGCTCTAATCTCTAGTCGATGTGGGATCTCCAACACACCCCCTCACGCCGAGACTGCCAACTCGTGCGTGAGACTATATATTATGGGTGGTCCGATAGCGGCCCGATAGCGGGTGGCCTGATAAGCCCAACAAATACTCGTTAGGATAGGCTCAAAATGGCTCTGATACCATATTACGAAGTGGACTTTAAGCCTAACTCAACCCCATAAAACCGGCTCATAGGGTTGAGGTTTGCACCCACTTATATACAATGAAAGGTTCTAATCTCTAGTCGATGTGGGAGCCTTTCATTGTATATAAGTGGGTGCAAACCTCAACCCTATGAGCCGGTTTTATGGGGTTGAGTTAGGCTTAAAGTCCACTCTTTGGTAATATGGTATCAGAGCCATTTTGAGCCTATCCTAACGAGTGTTTTTGTTGGGCCTATCGTGCCACCCGCTATCGGGCCGCTATCGGACCACCCAAAATATATAGTCCCACGCACGAGCTTCTATCTATCACTCTCGGCGTGAGGGGGGTGTGTTGGAGATCCCACATCGACTAGAGATTAGAGTCTTTCATTGTATATAAGTGGGTGCAAACCTCAACCCTATGAGCCGTTTTTATGGGGTTGAGTTAGGCTTAAAGTCCACTTCGTAATAATAATAGAAGACAAAAGGTTATAAACACTAATTGAACGTAATTGCACAAGATTGCAAAACTGTTGGACTGATACTTTCATTTTGATTTACTTCAATAATATATATAATAAAATTACAATTAATGAAAGCTGTAAAATAAGAATACCAGGACCCTTTAAACTGACCATTAATGCAATAATAACCGTAAAATAGTTTAAAGATAATAAAATCAGAATTAATAATAATAAAATAAAATCTGAATTAATAACCAACAAAATCTCGCAAGAGAAAATATCATAAATCGTTCCAACAAAAAGAAAAAAAAATTGCATATGTGACATAGAGAAGGTTTTGGAGGAAAAAAGAATTCGAACTTAGCATAGTAAAAAAATAATCATCTTTTTCTCTTTTTTTTAAATACAACTAAAAATATAAAAAATATTATAAATAAACTTTAAATTACAATAAATTTTGTTTTAAAGTCTAATTAACTACAAACATTCATCTTATTTAAGGCTTCACAATTTTAAACAAAATAAATTAATTATTAAGACTTCACAATTTTCAAAAAAAATAAATTAATTGGAATAGAATATATTACTTATCTAAGATAAATATTGACCTTCAATTTAATTAATCTTTTTACAATTCATTCAACTTATTTAAACTAACTACATTATATATATATATATATATATATATATATATATGGGTTTGATACTGTGTATACCAATTTATATGTGTTTCTTTTCATTGCTAATAAAAAATGTTAGTTGATATATTAATTTAAATTACAAGCACTCTTAAGTTAGAATTTATTCGGATTCAAAAAGTGTTTATTTATATTTATCTTTATTACAAAAAATATTAAATAAAAATTAATTTTAAAATAAAAATAATTAATTACTATGTTGAGTAAATCAGATATTATTTTAAAGACTAAAAAATTATGATATCTAAATTAATTTTTATTATTAATAAATGATTTTTAAATTAGTATCTAATTAACTATAAATATTTAGCTACTAACTTTAAAATCTAAATAATTGATAAGTAATTTAATATCAATTTATAAACTATTTATCAATAATAAAAATGAACTTATATATCAATAATTTTTTTCTAACATAATATTTAATTTTTCTTATAAAAAATTTCAATGCAACTTGACATCTCAGTTAGGCTAACACTTCAAGTAACAACAATCATTTGTCATCACATAAAAAAAGTATTATTAATATATATATATATATATATATATATATATATATTTACTTGAGATATCTAAGATATCAAGTTGTATACTGATACCTAACATGAAAGATTTTATATAAAAATAATAATAACAATGAAAAAAATCTTTCTTATTTACATTTTTTTAAGGAATTTTACATTATAAGCCCACGCTATTTATCATTAACTTAATCTATATTAAGTTAGAATTACCTCCGGTTATACCTTTGATTATAGTTAATCATATTTATTCAATTATATTCTAGATGTACTTGATTTCTTGAGATAAAAGACATTCACTTTTTATTGAGATCACCTTAAATAATTAAACATGGAAGGATAACTGTTTAAAAAAGAAAACCTGATTAATTAATTATTCAACAATTATACAATTTATTTTCATAAATTTTCAAAACCGGGTGAACAACTTTTAATATATCTTTCTGTAGAGATATATTTATCAATAAAATTCAAGTGAACCGAAACTCTTTACACATTTATTCTAAATTTTTTCAATATAATTTATCTTACATATGAATGCAATAATATTAAGAATCTAAGAGATTGGGTCTCACATTTAAATAGAAAAGGACTTACAAATAGTTTTTATGAGTTTATTTATACACGAATGAATGAATGAAAATAATAAAAGAATGTATGAATATAAAAGGGTGGTAGAAATAATGTTTATGGAAGACTTGTCACTGTTAGAACAAAGGCCATAGAACTGAGTCCACGCGCACAATCCTCCATGAACGTTTCCTTCTTCAAATGTCCTTTTTAAGAGTCACCAAGCACATCATTAACATTCATATGCATAAACCTCGTTTCTCATTGTCCCTGCCTTCTTCAGCCGAAATTATTGAATTCCAAATGCTTGAACAACACACACAAACACTCACATTTCTAGAAATCCGAAACCAAGAACAACCTATGTTGTTTCGTGATTGAAGTGTGTAAGGTATTGTTGGTTTGTTCAAAATAGTTGTCCGCAATTAAAGGGTACAACATAGTCTTAGTGGAGGGTGATGGAGAGAAAGAATGACCAATTAATTAGTGCTTTGCCTGGACTAAAAAATGTTCAAACGTTTCTTCTTCAATCGCGTAATCATTATCAAGAGTTTTTAATCTATTCTTGCACAGATTAATTTGTAGAATTAACACATATCTTTGTTGAGCTAATTAAAGTTAACCCTAAAGTCACACACTAATCAGTGCACCCTCTTCTCTAGAATTTTTGTGTTTGAATCATTCCTCTCCTTTTTTTAAGTATACACTGAAACCAGATAATTGATATTATTTCAACACATTCATGACAACACAATTAATCAAAATAATTTTGAAAACAATGATAATAACACTAATTTTAAATCAATTTCATAAATCGACTGTATTGTCATAATTAATATAAGATTAATTATATTATATTCGTATCAGTATAAGTTCATATGTATAAAGTTTGAGATGGATAAAAAATATATTTTATAATATTTATTGTTCTCAATTACTAAAACTAAACTTATCATTACAGACATGAGAAGATAATTATTGATGAAATGATAAAAATCATCCCAACAAAATTAGAGGAAAAACCCTATCGACTATATAAAAGAAAATATCATAAAATAACGTTTGATTAAAATTATTCTCCAAAAACTTTGACAATGTCATGGTAAGAATACTCATTTACAAGTTTATTTATTATAAGAAAATGGAAATACTTTTAGGTATATTTTATTGGAATGTGTTAATCAGTTTTGTAAGAGTATTACAAATTAAAAGAAAACATGTTTCCTTTTTTATTGTGTTCTTATGAGATTTTCCATAAATTATATTTAATCAAATATGTTTTCTTAAAATACCATCATTGTTATATTTTTGAAAATATAATTTCTGAAAAATTATTATGTCTTGAAACAAGTGATCCTCCATCTTCATACTCTTTTTTTTTTCCTTTTGTGTTCCCTACGTACAGTTAGGTTTCAATGAAAAGGGTCATGCTAGCTAGGCCATAGCTATAAAATATCAATATTTTATTTATTCTCTAATGATTTTTATTAAATCCTTTTTTAAATATTATATTAAAGCATTGAGTACAAGCAACAACCCTCATTATAAAAAAAAAAAAAAAAAACCTGATGCAACATTATCTACCAAAGACAATTTGTGTTTCATACATGGTATTAAATCTTACTGAGTCTCTTGATTCATTTTTAAATTCTTCGACAGGTGCCAATAGATCAACAAATATTACTAAACCTTTATGTAAAAAAAGTATATAGTTAAACCTATTTATCATCGATGGTTTTTTCAGAACTTTGAATTGGAGTGGCAATGCTTTGTGGGATGAGAAAGTGAGATATGAAATTGACTAAACGAAAATGGCCACTTGTTGAACAAATAACTTAGTCAAAATTTCAAGGTTCTATTATGATTTTAATTTCAAAATCACTTAATATAGACATGTTATATTTATATATATTTCAACTTCAAATCTAATCTTCTTAAATAATTCATGTTTATTTATTATTTTTTTATAAATAAAAACTTTAAATTTATTAAAATCAAATTTTAATTGAAATACATTTATTTGAAACTTAGAATATTATTAAAATCAAGTTTTCAGTTGAAATATTGTATATTTTGAAACTTAGAGAGTTTTATCATGAATTTATCCTTACAAGACATCTTAAATAGTTAAAGGATAAAAGTGTATTTAAATTATTATTTATTTTAATTTTTATAAAAGACTATTTAATTTATTAGAACAAAATAAAAATATAACTACAAGAAAATCATTGATTAGAAACCAATTTTAGAGATAGAAAATAATTAGTTACTATAGTGACTAAATTAGAGACTATTTTGGAGATTAAAATTTTTTTTTTTGTAAATTAGTTTCTATTACCGTTAAAGGTTTCTAAATTGGTATCTAATTAGCTATCAAGGTTTTTACTACCAAATTTAGAATCTAAATAATTGGTAATTAAAACCTTATGAACTAATTAGATACCATTTTAGAAACTATTTAACAATAATATAAGTTAATTTAGAAACCAAAATATTTTTTAGTCTCCAAAAACAATTTCTGGTCACTATAACAATTAATTATTTTTTATATCTAAAATTATTTTGTTTGTAGTGTATGTTTTTCTTACAAAAATATATGTGTATAATTTATTTATTTAAAATTTGGATATGTGTGAAAGTTTGTTTTTAAAATTTGATCAAAAGTGGAAATAGTTATTAATGTAAATTAAAATAGGTATTGGTTGGTATAAGATTTTGTGTTTGAAATGTAGTTAAGGTTATATTAATGTGAAAAGTAAAAATGTTGGATGGTAGTGGAAGTTGACATCATAACCTTGCATCATGGTGGTAGGTCAGGACTTAAATTAATTAGTGGCATACTTCTATCACATTCCAAAATTATATTAATAACAAATAAACCAAATTTTTCACTTAATATTGGAAGCATTTTCTACGTTACAGACCTTGACTCAACTATCATCAACATTTGGCAGTTTTGAGCAGTTGGGATTGTGAATGGGAGAATACCAACCAATTTCAAATCAAAGACCTCAACTTTAGAACTTAATTAAACCCTATGTATTTTATTTTCTTCTTCATATATCAATCAGATCTCATTTTTTATTATAAAGTTCCCATGACTTCTGAGAGTAAATTCATTCATTTATTTACAAATAATATATTATGATTAAATATTTTTTTTTATTATGCTATAACATCAAATTGATTTTTGTTTTATCTAAACTTTAGACCATCCAGATACTTATAATATCAAAAATATTGAATTGGTCATTTTGTATAATTATTAATTCTTTTTAAAGATTGATTTTTTTCAAGATTTATTGTTATTTTGATTACATATTGGTTGTAATTACTTTCAATGAGTTGATGAATTAGAACTTCAAATTGAACAAATTTCATATAGAGAAAAAATTATTTCTATCATTTTCATATTATAAGTACCTAAATGATCTAAAGTTTAAACCAGGACAAAAATTAATTTTGTATTATAATACAGGGACTAAAAACAAATTTTACCCTATATTTTATTATAAAGTCACTTCAAATTTTCTTTTATGAAAATGAAAGTTTTTTTAAAAATATATTGTAACTACAATATTAAAGTATGTATTAATTAATGTCACTACTTTGAATTTTGATTCCACATTTTGGTCATTTTCCAAATCACAAAACTTGATGACTTCAAAATCCTCATCATTGCTATGAACCTTTCAAGTAACTAGCGTCTTGAGAGAAAAATGAAAATGAAAGAAAAGTTAAGTGATTTATAACTTAGTGTGAATTGGGAAGTGTCTTGAATTGCCTCACCAACCCAATCACTTTCTCTTTACGCGGAAATTTTCCAAAGTCAATCTTAACAATTCTTCATTTTATGTAACCTTTTTTCTCTAGCCACATCTTAATGCACAAAACACCCAAATAAAGATGTTTATTATACTGTTCTGGGCGGTGAGAAGGTGTGATCTAAGACAGGATGAGTACTCTCGGATGATAATCTTGAAATAAAATCGAGTTAGACAGAGTACTAACAAAAATGATCTCGAATCAAAATCGAAAATATAATCTATATTATGGATGACTTTAAGGATCACAACCTCAACCATCCTAAATCATTGACGTAATTTTCGTTAACCGATTATCATAGTTCAAAATTTCTAAATATCATTTTATATTTCTTATCATTTCATCTAATCAAGAAAATTGATATCTATAAATATAAAGAAAATCATAATAAAAAATGATCAAATTTTGAATATTTACACTACAAGAAAATCATAAAATAGAAACTAATTTTGAATGACAAAAAATAATTACTGACTAAATTAGAGACCATTTTATAGACTAATTTTTTTTTGTTTCTAAATTAGTTTCTATTATTGCTAAATGATTTCTAAATTGGTATCTAATTAGCAACCAATGTTTTTGCTACCAAATTTAGAAACTAAATAATTGGTAGTTAAAACCTTGGTTGCTAATTAGATACTAATTTAGAAACTATTTAACAATAATAGAAACTAATTTAGAAACCATTTTTTTTAATTTCTAAAATGGTCTCTAATTTAGTTACTATTACAACTAATTAGTTTGATTTCTAAAAATTGGCTTATATTTCATAATTTTCTAATTTTCTTGTAGTGTTATAGGTATGATTTCAGATAAATATCTAAAAAGTTCATTATACTCATCCCAAAAACTTATAAACACATTTGAATCCTAAACACTAAACATTTACAAACTACAAATAAAATACAAATTGTTTCAAAAACATATTAAGTATTAATAATTCATATCAATAAATCAAATAACTTCAATTCATAGGGAAAAAAAAGTTTTATGTGGGGAGCACATACACTAAGATTAGTCAAAACGCGTTCAAGTTTTCTAAAACTCCTCTCGTTTTCAAATTTTGTGTGTGCTCACATTTCAACTCGTATAATGGGCAAGACAAAAATAGGGTTCTTAGTTTGTCAAATGGTATGTGACCAAACCTTGTGATAGCTTTTGACCAATAGACTTTGTATGAGAATTTGTAAATTAGGTTAAACGACTTAAATTCCTTTTGGTTAACTGAAGCTGAAAATTGTAAGAATTTATATATGTTCGTCTAAAACAATAAGAGGAGCACAAGAAATGTCATACTTTTTGTTCAACACAAAGTGCTTCTAAGATTGGTTGGAAAACTTTAGCTTCTTAACACAAATTGTTGGAAATTGAGGAGTAGAGAAGTGCCAAGTGATATATGTAAAAGATATAGAAAATAATTTTTTAAGAATTAAAAATTATTAGAATTTTTAATTCATAAATAAGTGGAAATTAACTTTTTATATGGTCAAAATGAAAATAAAGCATTATATATTAATGGTTAATTAACTATGGTGAAGATACTAAACCTTCTCAGTTGATCGAAATTAAACATCTCACTTTAAGAAAGTATAACAATAATAAAATATTATTTATAAATATTTTAAGAGTTGCAGTTAGAGAGTAAATAATGTTAATTATATTACGAAATCCATTTACTTTGTTTCTCATTCTGGGTGAAGCTTAATCTTTCTTTGCAAATAATATGGGCTCACATCAACTTATAATTGGGTTTAGCCCAAATGCCCAACCAAATGCACTTCAGTTAAAGTTAAGGCTTCTTCTTCCTGTACCCCTACATTTTTCTTCCTGCACCCCACAATTTTCTAAATCCCGAAACTGGCCTTGATCTTTTATTTGAAAAAGGGCACCGTGGTTACTGGAAATCAGGATCTGGGAGTGTGCTATGGATTCATCAATCCGGAACTGAATCATTTTTTTTTCGAATGAGGGGGTGTTTCGGAAGCAAATTTTGCATAAATTATTGATTTACGGATTGCTGAATCCGGAAGCCTAATTCTATTACGGATTGGTAGATTCAAAATGTTTTTTTTTTTTTTTAATGATAGATTTTTTAATGTGAAATGCATATTTTGAATTATGGATTGGTGGATCCGAAATTTTAATGGAAGTGCCAATCCAAAAAATTTCTAGATTTCATAATTCAGAATGCAAAAAAATGAATACAGTTCAAGTGCATTTTAGAGTTTTTAAAAAAATAGGGATAATTTGGTCTTTACATAACATTGTGTGGGTGCAAGAAGAAAAATGTAGGAGTGCAGGAAGAAACTGCCTAAAGTTAAAAAGGACATATCATTTCTTTTTGCACGTCCATAATTTTCATGTGCACCCCATGAGAGTAGTTGAAAGATAAAAATACCCTTAATGAAACTTATATTTTAGCCTTACTTTTTCTCATCTTCTCCACTCACTCTCCATTTCTCCTTTACTATTTTTGTTGTTTCTCATTTACTCTTTCTTCACTATCTTCACTTCACCATGAATCTTGGATTGAGAGTACTCACTCTACACTTCAAGTATCACCACCACCAAGTTCTTCCTACACCCAATCATTTTTAACATATACCAAACATAATTTTTTATTTCCGAAAATGCCTTTCATTTTGAAAATGAAAATTTGGAATTAAAAATAATACATATAATTTGAAAATCCGAATAAAAAAAATCCATAATACATATAATTTGTTCTAGAAAAAAAAATCCAAAAACATTCCAGAAAAGAGGATTCATAATGTTTTATTTATTTAAGGATATCTTTGTCTTTTCATACTGAAATTGGGTTATGATGCAGGAAGTAATTGCCCACAAATATAAGGGTGTTTTTTTCCTGCATTCCAACAAATTTTTCCCTACAACCCATTATTTTAGAAAGGAACTGTTTTACCCATTTTAAAAATGATTTTTGAATTATTTTTTTGAAAAGTTTTCAGAACATACTTTCTGGAATTTATGAAATATATTTTCAAAAAACATTCTCTCTAACAAAAATTTTGGAATAAACTTTTCAAAATATATTATATACGTTTCAGAATATGTTTTCCAGAATATTTTTTTTAAAATATATTCTAAAAAGAATTCTATGGAATAATGACAAATTAGATGGAATATTTTAATCATTTTACCTAATTGATGGGTATTGAAGAAAAAACAATTCAAACATAAAATATATAAAAAAAAACACTTAAAACATCACTACAAAATAAAAACAAAACCACCAATCCCCTTCTATTCTCATTCAATACCACTAAGGTAAATTTGAAATGTTAAAGTTTACAGAGGTGCATATGAAAACTAAGGAGATGCATTGCTTTTTGTAGCCCACAATTTACTTTCTACACCCCATGATTTGAATATACTCTTTCACCGTCACTTCCACTTGGCTTCATAGATTTTCATCAATAAAATATATTATTTTAATATGAGTTCCAGGAACTCATTTTTTTATATGTCCAACTCACTTCCATGTCTATAGCATCCACGTTAAAATATTTTTTTTTATTAATAAGAAACTTTTATTTCTTATAAATGTCCAAAAAGATTTGTGTTATACTAGGACAAATAGTAAAAGAATTTATGTAAAAGATGTTACTACAATAAAATTTATTTCCAAAATGGATTAATATTGTCATTTTTGTATTAAGTTTTGTTCTAACACCTTTTTTTGCGTAAATTGTTTTATAATGTTGTTCACATGGACAAAATTGCATTTCGAAACACTATAGTTATAAAAGATAAAGAAAATTAATTTATTTCTATATATAAAAAGAAAATTTCTTATTATAAGTGTTTTGGAGTACACAAATTCGTTTCTTTCTAATTTTTTATTTTTTATTTTTTTTATTTTGTAATTTCAACTGTTAACAAAACAGTTTTTTAGTTTTAAAAATTATTTATTTATTTTATGTATTGTTATCTAACTATAGTTAAATGTGGACCACGTGATTCGAAGGAAGTGAAGAAATTGATATTCATTTTTTTCAATTGCTATTATATAGTTATGAATTTATGAAATTTGTGATTGACTTTACGTTAACTCTTTTTAATATGATTGATTATAACATAATGTTTCTTATTAATTTTTAATTTATTCAAATTAATCCTGAAAATAGTTTGATTTTGAGTTTTGGCCAGTTTGTTTTGAAAACTGCTTTTCTATTTTAAATTGATTTTTTATTTATTTTTAAAATTAAAGATATTTGTAAATTTATCAGTATTATTGACTATGTTTCCTTCACATTGGGTAGGTGCACTTAGATTTATGTGTCTTCTCATGTATATTCATATTTACTAAAATATACTATAAATTTATATGGTTAATATAAGTATGCAAATAATAACATTATTTATTCAAATTTTAATATTAAATATAAATATATATAAATGATAAAAAAATGCAGATACACGTCCCTATTCATAATACTCTTTATTTGAAATGTAATAAAATTAATTTCGAAAACATTTTTTAATTTTTTAAATATTTCGTAATGTTAATATTCCCCTTAGCGTTTATCTATATCCCACAATTCAAAATTTGAAATAAATTTTTAAATTATGCATTATGGAACACAACCTCAAGATATTTATTAAAATACAATAAGCAATCTATAACGGCTGAAAACTCATTCTATGCTGTATAATATAGATGCTTTATAATAAGTGTAAATTTTTTAAAAATTAATTATTATATTAAAATAAAAAAATAGATTTTATTTTTCTTCTAAAACTCAAAATAAAAATACTTTTATCGTTATTATATTTTTATTTTTTTAAAGAAAAAAATTATATAAATAATGTTTAATTTACATAATTAATTTTAGAATTATCATTGTAAAGTATATTTGATTTATGTTTCGGCACATCCAAAACCCCGTCAACTCTTAAAAATTGATAGCAATGATGGTTAATATATACTTGTATCCTTTGATCAACTATAGTAGTTTTTAACCTCTTATTTAGTTCATGAAGTCTATTTTCTTCCTTTCTTTAACTACTCTCACCGTTAATTATTTAGGTTATTCTTTTGGCATTTAATTTGAGTGTCGTACTGCCATTAGTCAATACTTAATCAAGTTTTTTTAGTTTTATTCTATATTTATATTCTATACCAGCTTAGAGTTTTTCAAAATATTCCATTAGAACTTATAGGAATACAAATATTTACAATATAAATTTCAAATCAACACCCTAAAGCTCTCCAGACTCTCCGACACATGTATGATCATCTGCTCGTGTATTCATCGTAGTTCAAACACAACAAGAAAAACAAACCAAATGTACACACAATTAAATCAAAAGAGAAAATCAAATTACATGATCAATTTCTCAATTATTCACTCTTCTTCAAATCCCAACAATAAAACAATCACTTAGATCTCAAATGGATCTACACATCCATAATATTTAACAAATAACGCATTTCGGAAGATCCATATTAAGTAAGTCCTACCAGAGACTAACACTTGATCTAAAGATTACCAACAAATCTAATAGAAAGGATAGGGTAAGTTCAATATAACCCAAGTCGTACATCTCATATGTCACGGTGTGCATGAACTCTCCCATCAGTTTTTCACCACCTGATATCTTAGTTTATGTGACTTAGATCATTAGTGAAGCTCGAAGATCTCTTTTATCACATAAGCATCAATACTTAATACACAACAAACATCAGTCCATACATTATTCCAAATGTATGAATTCAATTCCATACCATTTTCATCATACAATATCATTCAAAATATGATCTCCAACATTCAAAAGTCTATTTAACATTAAAAAACAAAACTTAAATACTAAACCATAAAAATCTAATATTTCTAGAAGTTTTAAACAATATATAAACAAACAACACAATATATAAACACACAACATTTCTGCAAGGGAAATTGAATATTGGGACCACGTCCTTTCCACATCCGGATATTCTAGCCTAGGATGCTAATAAAAATTAAATTTAGTTTCCCTTACCTTAATTGCTTGTTTTCCGAACAATTTCTAGAATTTTATCCCCTCAGTCTTTTAAAGGCCTAATGCAAGTTATCCAAACAAAACAGAAATTCAGTGTGTAGTAGAATAAGTTAAGATGATTACTCTTTTCAACTGACCTCATCTGGATTGATGACTAAATCCTAAGAAAAAACAACAAATGATCTTTAGAGGAAAAATGAACGTACTCTGTTAAAAAATCTGATTGGATAGAAATGTTCTTTAACTCCTCAGTTACAACGTGGTTCGATCAGATTCTAAAATAGATGAAAATTGTGAGAGAACATTAAGAAAGAATGAATGAATAGAGGAAAGAGAGATGGAGAGAGAAAAAGAAGAAAAGTTTCACATGTGTGTGTTGGGTTTTTTTTTTCCGGCTGTTACACATACTTTCTATTATATTTTTTAATTTCATACAAAAATATATGAAACCAACAGAGAGATCTTACATGACACTAAGTTTATATATTAGTGAGATACATTTAATTAAACAAACGCCTATTTAATTATTACGATAATGTAATGAATTAGTTATTAAAAAATATTATCGGTCAAAAGGGACATTATTAAAGTCTGTCAAATAATTTCTATTGTGACAGAATAATAATTTTAAAGATCGGAGTTAATTATTGGAAATCTAAATTGATGATAACATTTTTAAAATAAATAAAAAATTATTATAAAAAATACTAATTTATTATTTTAAATGAAAAATAGTTATTAAATGTCAATTTAGGCAACATACTAAAAAAAATGTTTTAACAGAGGTTGGAGGTTGTTTAATCTATGCTTATATAATTTTAGAAATTGATTTAATTAATATATTATTTTAAAACCTTGATAAAATAACGGAGATTTTTTAAATTTTTGTTAAATTTTAAAGGTTTATTTTAAAATCTCGGCAAAATAACAAAAGTTTTTTTAACCTTCGTTGAATTTCAAAGGTTTATTCTAAAATCTCAGCAAAATAACGAAGTTTTTTTTTATCCTTCGTTAAATTTCAAAGATTTGTTCTAAAACTTTAGCAAAATAACAGAGGTTTTCTTAACCTTCATTAAATTACAAATATTTAGTGCAAAACCTCAATAAAACACTTCAGATTTTTAAACTTCAATAAATAAATAATTAAAAACTATATAGTTTTAATATATTTTATAACTAAATTTTCTAAAATTTTGAAAGTGTAACTTTACATTACAAATAAGTTTTCTAAAGTTTCAAAAATTTATTTTAAAAGAAAAATAACCTTGGATAATAAGTATTTCAACAACTAATCTTGGATAATAAGTATTTCAATAGTATTTGCATATTTCTTATGGTTTGCGTATTCTTATGATTGATGGTAGTTGGTTTATATAATTCCTAGTTTTCCTTGTTTTAGCTTTTGATGTACGTATATTTTATGTATAATTTTTGTTTTAGTTATAATTGTTAAAATTTAATTCTCATAATTTTTAAATATTTTAAATTAAGGCCTTTATTTTAATATTCATCCAATAATTAATTCATTGTGAAAGTGAGAAGTAATAAAGTTAATTTCTCTTCGCAATATGTTCTTGTAATCTTTGAAGCCCTTTGAAGCCCACATCTGACATATAAAGTTGGGGTAGTAAGGTGATGGAAGAAGCAATATTGGAGTAAGAAGAAAATTGTGTCTTATCTAGTGTTTTTTCTCCTTATAAATGATAGACATAAGTGTGGTTGAATTGTGATTACTTGCTAGGACTGTCGTTAGCGGCCATTGAGTCTGTGTCGGAGAACAATGTGCCTATTGTGGAAGAGAGAAGTCAAAAGGATAGTTAGAGATGATCGAAAAGGGGGTTGAAGGTTATTTCAAACGACAAGTCATTTTACGAAAATTTTAAAACTCGTGGTATTTTACGGAGGTTTTTAAACTAATGGTATTTTACGGAGGTTTTTAAATCCATGGTATTTGACAGACATTTTTAAACCCATGGTATTTTATGGAGGTTTTGAAACCAATGGTGTTTTACGGAGATTCTTAAATCTATGGTATTTAATAGGAGTTCTAAAAAACTTTTCCTGAGGTTTAAAAAACCTCGAGGAACACGTTCCCCAAGGATGGTTTAGCGGGGTAAACTGCAACTTTGGGTAAACGACTTAATAGAGGTTTTAATCATGGATAATGTAAAAATAAACCCCCGTTAAAACCATTTTTTCTTGTAGTAGCAAAGAGAATTAAAAAAATCATACTTAAAATAAAATATGAAAAAGATTTATATCGATTAAGCCAAAGCAAAAAATAATATTTTATTAGAAATGAATGGGTTTAATCGACACTATTAGTAAGACAAAATACACACCAACTCTAATTGAAAAGGTGTAAGTATTATACTGTGAAATGAATTTCATTTTTGCCACACAAAATATTACATTTTCTCCCCCTTTCCCCTCTTTCTCTGGAAAAGAAATCCCTTGCTCGTCCCCAATTTCTTTAGAAAATTTCTATGCATTTTATGAAATTTGTGATTTTGTTGTTATGGTGAGTGTAGTGAGGAAAACTTCCAAAGTGTGTAGTTGTTTGCATTGTTGAGTAAATTGAGAAATTCTAATCAATTGCAATATTCTAAATTGGGTCCTTGTTGGTTTAGCTAAGGATGAGGTTCTACGTAGGAGGTCAAAAGGGTTGTGGTTATGGTGGATGCTAGTTTGGAGTTGGACCTCTATCATTATTTTAACAAATGAGTTCATTCTTGCTTCTAGTGAGTTTATTATTGGTTACTATACATTCTAAGATTGGATTGTGTATTTATTTTTTTTATGTTTTTTTGTGTGTTTGGATTCAGCTCGTGCTGAAGTTGTATAAGGATTCTATAATGGAGCTAAAACTCTATGTTGGGATTGTCATAAATGTTAGTTTTAAGAATTCATAATAGACTTTAAAATTTTGAAAACATTTCATGTTTGTATTTATTGTATTGTTGTTCACAGTTTGGTAGAAGAAAGTATGTGTTTGCTCATAAAATGCATAATAGTATTATGATACAACATTTATAGGAATGTAGAGAACAAAGAATTCAAATAATGTGTTTTAGGTTGGAAAATGTTTGGGTGGTGGATTAGGCAATATAGGAGGACTATTAGCATAGATATGTTTAAATGATTTTGAGACTATGTTTTGTGACAAGTCCAACAAAATTTGAACTTCATTGTATAAATTTTTATTTATTACAGACAATACTTTCTTAATCCACTCAATTTTCTAATACATTTTTTTGTAGCACGGGTTATAGCTTAAGCAACACCCATGCAAACCCTCATTTTTTTCCAACTATGTTAGCATCAACCTATCCCTCTCAAAATGCAAAAGCTTTCATATTATTTTTCTCTCTTAAATAGTATATCTATCAATCCTATTTTTTTTTTCACTCTAGTAACATTAGTTTGATCATCTCTAAAGTTTTATTATTAAATATTATTTATTGCCTTTGTATCCATTGGTGTCTCATGTATAGATTGACGTGAAATTAAGTAACTTCCACACATAAAACATAAATTTCGTAACAAATATAAAATGAACACTAATAATACTCAACTTCCTTTGTTTTGTGTCTCTTTTTAACCTACTCTAACCCTTTATATTCTTGTAGTGAATTAAACACGAGCCAATTTTATTTAAATAAAATAAAATATTTTCCTTTGTAAACCATTGAACTTCAAAGTCACTCTATCAAAATAATCTTTCAAATGTTTTCTTAGTACAATATAGCAGCAAATTTCAGAGCCAAAAGTTATGCAGTCAAGGTTCAATCGAGAGCAACTTCTTAATTTTTATATAGATTTGTTAACAATTTATTAGTATCGGATTTCTTTAACGTCACTTTTCACAAAATAATAACTTGCACGAAAAAAAGTGTTGCAAATTAAGCAATTGTTCCAAAAAGTAAGTTTGGAGTTTGGCTTATTGAGTTGAAACTTGCAAGGACACAGACAAACACAGACGCAAACAAAACATAGATGCTCTAATGAAATTGTTCTCACTAACTTATCCTAATAGCTTACCAAGAATATTCTAAACATTTTGGTATAAACCCCAAAACTATGATGTAAGTGTGGGAACAGTGATGACCTCAGATACAATCCTCATATTTTATGTGGTCAGCTTTGATATGGCCAGAGATATTTTTTAAATAATAAATATATTGAGTTATAAAATAAAATACTTACATGTTTCAAAAGTTTCAACACCATAAAACAAATGTTTCAAAAGATAAAAAAAAAATGTAGTTTTTACTAGTCAAATAAGTGAAGATATTTTATCCATACATAAATCATGAAATCACAACAGTTAAAAAATAAAATGTTATTTTTCTTTTTAATTACAATCTGATCCAAAGCCGACTTATGGGGTAAGGGGTGAGATTTGCACTCACTTATATACTATGAAAGACTCTAAACTCGAAATGACTCTGATACCATATTAAGAAGTGGACTTTAAGCCTAATTCAATCCCATAAAATCGACTCATGAGGTGAGGTTTGCACACACTTATATATTATGAAATGTTCTAATTTCTAATCGGGATCTCCAACTATAGTTAAAAAATAAAATGTTATTTTAATAAATACACAATAAAATAATTTACATATGTAATATGATATAATGTAATTCTAAAATTATTTTATTTTAATAAAAAAATATTTTTCTTTCTAATTACAATCTGATCCAAAATTGTCAACATAATACTAGTAAAAAAATTAAAACATTTAAGGACATAATTGATTTCATAAAGAAATAAATCATTTGAGGAGAGAATTGATTTCTTTCCATAGTATCATGGTAGGTGGCTGCTACTACATGTGGAAAATTTCCCACATATAACATCTTTCCAAAAATGACCATTGGTTCTGATTCTGATTTAAAGCAAAATCTTTTAAAGAGGAAAATGTAAAAAAAAAGAAAGAGAAAAAGAATAAAGATAAATTTACTGTGAGAGGAAAATTACATTTCTGAAAAACCTGACAATGCTGTCAAGAGCCAATTAGATTACATCCCTGTGAGCCTGTTTGCAAACTCAACATGAAATGTTCCAACCACAGTAGGATGTTAACAATAGGGAGAGGAACCAGAAAAATGCTACTGTCCAGTAGAACATTGGAAAGAGTATATTCACCAAAGTAAAAACCAGGAATCAGCATATTCTTTTAACACCATATTAGTTATAAACAATCTATTGAAAATGAGTTTAATTTCTAAAAATAATTATTAGAATATTTTATACATGATAGTTTGTGATTAGATAATAATGTAATATCCTTTTAGATCATCAGTGCATTACTTACTCAGTAAAAATTGCAAAACAACACTACACTTTCTGTTATTTAGTTGAAGAGGGAAAAAAAGTTAGCTTCTGATAATAAAAGTACCTCTTTCATTTTCTTTTCCATTCAAATTTCAAACTTTTTTTTATCTTAATTTTCAGTTTCTCTCCACCACATTGAAAGGACCAATGGGGTTAAAGAAAGTCAAAATGCACAAAATTCCATATAAGGCAGTCAAATTCATTCATATCCCCAGTGATGCATGAAGGCTAGCCAAGATCTACAAGTCAAAAGGCAGAGGAAACTAACACAAGCACCTATAAACCATTGATTTGAAAATTTGAAACACCTCAATTTCTTACAGAGAACATATGCAGTTTGTGACAGGTAAGCATGTTTTCACTTTTTTACCTTTTTCATGTTCCAGCACATCTATGTGATCATTGTAATGTGTCCTAGATCTACCCTCTACTCCTATAGGGATGGTTTCTAGAGCAGCAAAAGTGTTACTCATAGGTCTTCTGGGAATGTTTTACCAGGGTACTCAACTCCCCCCTCCAAAAGACAATGATTCACCAGATGGTGTTCAAGTTTCACCAAGAGTCAGACTCAGAGATGGAAGATACCTTGCTTATAGAGAAAAGGGTGTCCCCAAGGACCAAGCAAAACACATCATCATCATTGTACATGGCTTCGGAAGCTCCAAAGACATGAACTTTTTGGCACCCCAAGTATATACGCTTACCTCAATCTCTCTTTACAAAACTTGCTTGTGTTGATTTGAAAACAGTAGACATGTTATGTTGGATGAGTAGATTTAGATCTAATTAGCATACCAGGTAAAGAACAGTAAGCTATCAACAGTGCTAAACAACATGCTTGATTGAAATAAACTGTGGGGAAAACAAGTAGAGTAGATTCAAAATGCTGTGACTGACTCCGTTTTCTGTGCCCCTGAGCGTTATTGGAGAAGTTAGCAACAACCATCTCAAGTGGAAAAAGTTGTCCTTTTCTCAACAATATCTTTGTCACTTGATCTAATTTTTGATAAATATTGATGGAGTATTAGAACAGAAAAATCCATTTACATAATGAATTATTGGTTCTGTCATCTCACAATGAATCAACAATTCAAAATACTAATGGCAAATCATTAGACATATAGGTGTTCTGGTTATATAGTATACAAAGAAGATGTGTTTATTTGAGCCCTTTTTATTTCCCACTAAGTTTGTAATTGCAATGGATTCTAAGTTTTAAAGCATCTCTATAAACTTGGATAAGCATAGAAGTTGTTGTGTGCCTATTAAACATGACTGCTAAGATAACACTGACACTAGTTCTACAGGAACTGATTGATGAACTGGGTATATGTATTCTGCAATATGACCGAGCAGGGTATGGAGAAAGTGAGCCAAACCCCAAACGCTCACTGAAAAGCGAAGCACTTGACATTGAAGAGCTCGCTGATCAGTTACAGATAGGGTCAAAACTTTATGTGATTGGAGTTTCTATGGGGTCATGTGCTACCTGGAGTTGTTTGAACTACATCCCCAACAGGCAAATTTCAAGCCTCAAAATATAAATTTCTAAACACATGATTGTTTTCAGAAAATGCTTCTTGTTTTCACAAGTAATACAATAAATGACATTACATTTCTAAACACATGTTTGACTATTTTCTGTTTTCCAGAAAAAAAAGTCATTTTTGTGATTATTTGTAAGAAAAATACAAATAAACTCAGAAAATAATGGTCAAAATTTCCCCTTTTTAATGTTGGAAATGGAGTGTTAATTTCACCACAAGGTAAACATTGATGCAGGCTAGCAGGTGTAGCTATGATAGCCCCAGTGATAAATTATCAATGGCCTTCCTTTCCTGAGAGTCTGATAAAAAAGGACTATAGGAGGAAACTTATCAAGTGTGCCATCTTGCTTGCAAAATATTTTCCTAGACTGTTGCTCTGGTGGGTAACTCAGAAGTGGCTCCCTTCAAATTCTGTCATAGAAAAAAACCCAGCTTTCTTCAACAAAAGAGATATAGATATCTTAGAAACCATTCCTGGGTTCCCAATGCTTAGCAAGGCAAGTTACATGTTTCTTTCACTTGTTCTATTATGTGAATATAGATAGATTTTGTTTGGAGAAGAAGATAAAAGATAAAATAAATTAAATTTTTCTCATGAACTAAAACTAAAATTAGTTTAGCATAAGTTAAAATCACCTTTTAAAGAAGTTAAATAAGACAACTCCAGGAAACTAATTCTTAGGTCAAACTCACTAGAGAAACTGATTTTATTTTACTTTTTCTTCTTCTTTAACTGTTATTTTAGAAATTTATCCAAAAAGATAATGAAAAAACCTCTTTGAGGTAATTGTGATGCTGGTATATATGTTCTCACTTACAGGAAAAATTAAGGGAACAGGTTGTTTTTGACACTCTGAAGGATGATTGGCTGGTGGCCTTTGGCAACTGGGAATTTGACCCTTTGAAGCTAAGTAATCCATTCTCTCAGAACACAAGTTCAGCTCACATTTGGCAGGGCTATGAAGATAAGGTAGTGCCCTCTCAAATCCAAAGGTTTGTTACAGAGAAGCTGCCTTGGATACAGTATCATGAAGTTCCAGATGGTGGTCATTTGATTGTGCACTATAGTGGCGTATGTGAGGCCATTCTGAAGGCACTTTTACTTGGAGAACAAAATCTTTCATATAAGCCTAGATCAGGAGTATTTGTCTCTTGATTTGCCATTAATCTCACTACATTATAAACTTTTCTTCTTGTTTTAATTTTTCTTCTTTTTTAGAGAATGTAAAAAATGTAAATCATATTCGTTTATTGAAAGGAAAATGTCATAGATGTAGTTTACTTCATTTTTTTCTATAAATTTATGCTCTCTTTTCAAGGTCAGCTTATTTAGTGGAATCATCATGAAACTTCACCAGGGAACATGAAAGTGAAAGAGGGTGAAAAAGAGACTGCACAGATTATTGGGACTGCAGGGGAAGTTATACTGTCATAAACCAAAGAGATAAAATTTCCCCTATGCTTAGTCTATCAAATTGTTGTTTGTTCATGCAGTCTATTGCAACTGGGTCACAAAGTTGGAGCTAGTCATTAATTTTTTTTAACTGAAAATGCAAAATTTGAAATAACTTGCACTTTTTTTTCAGTCAACAGCAAAGTAGGACCTTGTTGAAGCTTTAAATGTACTTCAAGATATTTGACCTGGCTATTTGAAGAAATGGATCACAGAATGATCAAATTGGAAGGATGATATATGAACAATAATTAAGCACTAGTAATGATTCAATTATGATATTGTGTGTGATTGTAGTCTTAAAGAGTTTGAACTTTGTACATACCAGTCATTAAAGTTGAACCGAATGACAGAAGATTATAACTATACGTGTTTGAAACTACTTAATGTGCATCTCAAGTACATAGCAGAAACTGGTCAAACTAAACCAGTTGCATGATTCTAAGAAAATTTTATAGTGCTTTTAAATAAAATAAAATGAATTTTGTCTAGTAGATGATGACAAATCAATTTTATAGAAAGATGATCTATTTTGTAAATTTATCTTTGAGGGTTATTCAGGAATATCTATAAACATAATTTTAGATTCAATTTTCTGATTCTTGTAAGATGTTCTTCTCCCCGATTATTTCTCTCTCTTAAACAAAAAATATTTTCTATTTTCTTTTCAATTTTTTTTCTCCAAGCGTCATTTCTTCATAATCTGGTCACACCTTGCTATAGTTGGGACTTAGAGATCATTTTTAAGTGATCGAATTTTTAAAAAGAGTAAGTTCCTCTTTGTTATGAAGATTTTTTTATTATTTGTCATCAATTTTGGTGGGAATAGTTCAAAAAAGTGATTTCTTTCAATTTGGTTAAGCTTATACTGAAATTTAATCATGTTTGGACATTCTGCTTTAAGTCTCTAGAGGGAAGGATCATCTTTTACACATTGGTTGAGGGTGCACTCACTCTTGACTACATTGAGTGTTTTGGACTTAAGGTCGCCTACCCCCTTTGTCCTCTTGTCTAGAACATTTGGCACCCATCGTGGGACTGGTAAATCTAGTCCCGTGCCATACATTCGGAACGTAAGCCAGGATGAGAGGAACGAGGCGAGCTATAGTGGAGGAGGAGGCAAATGGAGCCTCAAATGGTGGAATTCCTCCATATTCTACTCAAGTGTTAATGGAGATGATGGAGGCAATGAGGAAGCAGAATGATGAGCGTGCAGAAGAATTTAGGCGAACACAGGAGAAAACGAGGTTGAAGATGGAGGAAACATTGAGAGGGCAAGAATAACTCCAAAGATGGAATGAGGAACTACAAAGGCAGGTGGATGAGTGGAATGCAAGGGGACGCATGGTGGAGGAAGCAGAGCCAGATTTCCAATCATTCTCGGAGGAAATCTCGAATGAGCCCATTCCTGCAAATTATGTTTTTCCCAAGATTGGATTATTTACAAGAAAACAAGATCCAAATGCCAACGTAAAAACTTTTAGGGCACAAATGTTAATCTATGGAGGGTTAGAGTCAGTTCGATGTAAAATGTTGGGAAGAACAACCCTGGATTGGTTTAGCAATCTACCAGAAGGCTCGGTGACATCGTTGGAGGTTTTCATTAGATTATTTGTCAGCCATTTTGTGGGAAATAAGTCAAAACCACCGAAAATAACGAATTTGTTCGAAGTGAGACAATTCAAGGGAGAGTTGGTGAAAAAGTATTTGCGTTGTTTCAATGAGATAGTGGTTAAGATCCCTCAACCTAATGAGGTAATGTGTGTGGAGGCTTTCATTAGAGGTTTACGGTCAGGAGAATTGGTGGAATCACTGTTGAAAAGAAGGCCAGAGGATATGGCGGCTATTAATTTAAGAGTTGCGTCATATATCAAAGTAGAAGAGTTTGCTAGAAAAAAGAAATAGGAGGAAAGAAGAAGTGAAGATGGAACGAGAACAAAAGGGCAGAAAACAATGATAGGGTTTCTGTCGACCAACAACAGGAGAGGTTCGCTTAAAACTAGAAGGGACTAGAGGCCAAGTGGAGGCCCTTATGGAGGAGGAAGACTTTACAGCAACAGAAGGGAAGGAAGATTTGATTAGGCCACACCAAAATTGACGGTGTCCCATAAGGATATTGTCAAAGATGTGAATACAGTCAGACTCTTGCGTTTTCATGAGATAACTACTAGGAGTTTGGGGAACAATACAAATGCCTGGTGCAGTTTTCATAAATCATATGGTCATGACACAAAATGGTGTTATACTTTGAAGAGTTATTACAAAAAGGTTTGTTATAGGTTTTTAAAGCAAAAACAGGTGAGGAAAGTGGAGGAGGTGAAGATCGGAAGAAAGACCTGATGGGAACGTAGGGAGGAGAGTGTCTGGGAGAAGAAGGGCATGAAAGATTGGTGATGGGGGATCTAAACATGATTGCAGGTGGATTCTCAGGAGGAGGTTTATCTAGTGCGGATCGAAAACGATATGCTTAGTTTGTAATGTGCTAAGCAATTGAAACTACTCCTATGTTGACCCTAAGTTTTACAAAAGAAGATTTGGAGGATGTTTTTCCACATGAGAACAATCTTGTGGTTATATCAGTCATGATAAGCCAACGTATTCATAAGGTTTTGGTTGATCTGGGTTTGTCGGCAGACGTACTTTTTTGGGATGCTTTTGTGGCTATGGGAGGATCGATGGACGAGTTGGAGCCTTATGAGGGAGTGTTGATAGGATTCTCGGGAGAACCAGTACAAGTGCGTGGCTACTTAGAGGCTCGGATAACCTTCGGAGGATGGAGAGGGGACTAAGACGATCGATATCGTGTACATGGTTGTCAACACTCCTTCTTCATATAATATATTATTAGGACGACCAACTATAAATAAGTTAGGGGCAGTAGTATCATCAGTTCATATGAAGATGAAATATCCTACTGATAGGGGTGTAATTGGAGTCATAAGGGTAGATCAGAGGGCAGCTCAAATGTGTTATGAGGGAAGTTTAAAAAATAAAAAAAGATGTTGGCAGATAAAGAGGGAGGTGAGAATAGATGATGAGATAGAGATAGAACAAAGGGTGGATTATGAGGGTGAAAGACCTCAACCGATCGGAGGAATTCAAATCGGTAGTAATAAGTGAGGGTCAGATTCTTAAGATTAGAAGCCATATGGGAGCAAAGAGAGAAAAATAATTGGTAGAATGCTTAAAAGATTATGTGGGTGCTTTCGCATAGTCAGTACAAGACATGCTAGGAATAGACACAGATTTTATGTGCCATTGTTTGTCAATTAACCCAAAGGAAAAACCAATTGTGCAGAGAAGAAGGAAACTGGGTGAGGAAAGAAGGCAAATAGTAGATCAAGAGGTAGAAAAACTCAGGAGTGTAGGGTATGTTCAGGAAATCCAGTACCCTTTTGTAGATCAAGAGTGATCAAGTGCTTTTAAGAATCCAAATCCAAGATGTTTGATAAAAGGTCAGTGTTGCTGTTGTGTTTGGGTGGGATATGGGTAGAATAAAGTGTGATCCACTCCCTTGTTGAATCTAAAACTAATGTGAATTAAAACCTTTTCGAAATTAAATGTTTTTCCAACTAAGTGAAAAACAACCTATTGTTTTGTCGAATCAACTGGTTGTTTTACTCTTAGGATTTTTTGAAAAAGGTTGAAAGTTGTTGGTTTGGTTGACTTAAATGTCAAACCAAAACAACCAGTTGTTTCGTGATTTCAACCGATTGTTTCTTTGAAAATCCTAATAGAATTCAGTTTTGAATGGTGAATCTATTTTAAATGATTTCTAACTGAATATGCTCCTTCATTAAATGCTTTGACCAATCTTTGGAAAATATAAATGATTTGTTTATGTTTTCAAACATGTAAGAAACAACTTTAAGAAATTCAGTTTGACATATTTGTTTTTGAGATTTCAAGATTCACATCAAGCTTTGGATTTTCAAGTGAGAGTGGAATAGGATCGAAATTGTATGCAATTCAGATTGTACTGTGATCAGGTGTAATCCTTTCTAAACCTACTAATTTTCTGGTGTTGTGTTGCCAAGGAGTGTTGTGTGTTCTTGAGGTGTTCAAGATCAATACTCTTGGTGTGGTTTGCCAAAGGTAGTGTGTTTCTTGAGGGGTTCAAGATCACTACTTTGGTGTGTTGTGTTTTTGTAATTTGGTTTGATTACATAGTGGTTTACCCGGTGGTTTCTGGGGACTGGATGTAGCTCTTGGCTTAAGAGTGAACTAGTATAAACTGTTTGTGTGATTCTCTCTTACCCTGAACTCCTTTAAATTCTGTTTTAAGCTGTTTGGTATTTCAAGTGATATCAACAACCGATTGTTTCGAAGAAACAACCGATTATTTTTCTGTTGTTTTGTTGTATAATTGTTGATGTTCTAAGCTAATTTGATTCATGTTCTAGATTTATACACAGAATTTCATTAAACCTTCAAAAGCTTTCGAAAATTCTTTAAAAACAATTCACCCCGCCTCTTGTTTAAAGACCATATATTCTAACACCTTCTTGACTAACCAATATGGTGTTGGTGCAGAAAAGTAATGGCAAGGGGAGAATGTGTATTGATTTCACATATTTGAATAAGGCGTGTCCCAAAGATGCTTATCCATTACCTAACATTGATATGTTAGTACATGGGGTTTTGGCCTGTGAATTGTTAAGCTTTATGGATGTGTATTCTAGCTATAATCAAATTCGAATGCATCTTATGGACGAGGATAAGACGACGTTCATGAGAACCTTATCAAACTTTTGTTACGGGGTTGATGGATCGGATTCTGGGTGGAATGGTAGGTAGGAATGTGGAGGCTTATGTGGATGACATGGTGGTAAAGTCCATAAAGGCTGAGAGTCATGTCCAAGACCCGAGGGAGCTTTTCCAGACCTTAGGCAAGTATAAGTTGAAGTTGAACCTTGAAAAATGTGTTTTTGGGGTAAAGGCAGGAAAAATTTTGGGCTTTATGTTGACCGAGAGGGGAATTGAGATGAAATTGGAGAAATACGCGACAATTCTTAGCATGCAGAGTTCGACGTCCATAAAGGAAGTACAACAGTTGACAGGAAGGATGACGCTATTATCGCATTTTATTCTGAAGGCAGGTGAAAGATCAGTTTCGTTCTTCCAATGTCTGTAGGGAAACAGACGATTCACATGTACGGGGGAGTGTGAGGAAGCTTTTCAAAGGTTGAAAGAAATGTGGGCATCGCCATGAAGTTAGAAAAGGCTACTTTGGCCGTTATAATCACGGTTAGAAGATTAAGGTACTATTTTCAAAATTTTCAAATTATTGTGAAACGGATCTACCAATCAAGCAGGTCTTGCAAAAGTTGGACTTGGCAGGAAGAATGATGAAATGGGCAGTAGAAGTATCATAATATGAAATCCATTTTTAGGGTATGGGTTTGGTCCGACCCCATGTATTTTTGTGGCTGAATTAGCACCTTCGGCGGGCGAGAATTTGTTATGTAGCTCGGGAGGTTGGATCTTGTTAGTAGAAGGAGTATCGAATGTGCAAGGTAGTGGAGTAGGAATACTTTTGGAAGGATCAGATGGGGTCCTAGTAAAACAATCCTTAAAATTTGCATTTAGAGTAAGCAATAACCAGACAAAGTATGAGGCCTTGTTGGCAGGGATGCGATTGGCATGTGATATGAGAGTAAAGAGGTTGGTGGTAAGAAGCAATTCGTAGTTAGTGACTGAGCAAGTGGCAGGAAATTCCCAGGCAACGAATCCACATTTAGCTAAATACTTGGAGAAGGTGCAGACAATGGCGGTCGATTTTGAAGAGTTTGGATTGGTACACGTTCCTCGAGAGCAGAATGCTTAGGCATATTTGTTGTCCAAATTGGTAAGCACCAAAAGATCAGACAATCATCATTCGGTCATACAGGAAAGTTTGGCAACACCCAGTGTGACCATTGGAGAAACGATGGAAGTAAGTAACAAGCAGAGTTGGATGGATATGTATTTAAAGTAGTTTAAAGAAGGAGAGGAGCCTACAGATGTAGAAGCACAAGGTGTGTTGAGAAAGAATGCAACTAGATACAAGTTAATTTGGGGAATTTTGTATAGGAAGGGGTTCTCAATGTCGTTATTTTGATGTGTGAACGAGCTTGAGAAAAAAAGGATAATGCATGAGGTGCATGAGGGGGTGTGTGGAAGTCATATCGAAGGACGATCTCTGGCGGTGAAGATTTTAAGAGCAGGTTTTTTCTTGCCTACAGTAAGGGATGATTTCTTAAAATATGTTAAGAAGTGTGATAAGTGTGAGAAGCATTCAAATGATATAAAAGTTCCAGGCCGAGCGTGTACTCTATAATCGCCCCATGGCCCTTTTTCAGATGGGGGGATTGACATTTTGGAACCTTTCCCTATATCAATAAGGCAATTCAAATTTATTTTGGTGGTTGTTGAATATTTCACGAAGTGGGTGGAAGCTAAGCCCTTAACAACCATCACAACAGAAAAAGTTTCCAAGTTTGTATGGAAGTCAATAGTGTGTAGGTTTGGGGTACCTAAGGAGTTGATATCAGATAATGGAACGCAATTTGATAGTCGAAAGATGAGACTCATGTATGAGGAGTTGGGTATTCGACAACTATTTTTATTGGTGGAGAACCCTCAATCTAATGGGCAGGTGGAAGCGACAAACAAAGTAATTCTGCAGGGTTTGAAGAAAAAACTAGGAGTGGCTAAAGCCAGATAGGTGGAAATGTTGCTTAGAGTTATTAGTCGTACCACACTACGGTGTAGTCAACTACGAAAGATACGCCTTTTGGATTAGTCTATGGAGGCAATGTTGTATTGCCCATTGAAATAGAAATGATTTCTAAGAGGGCGGAAGATTTCTCAGAAGAATAGTTAGAAGAAGGAAGACTTTTGCAATTGGATACGAAGGATAGAAACGAAGCACTTAAGCAAGATACACATGAGAGAGTTCAGTGAAGGAGACCTCGTTTTAAGAAGGACAGAGGCAAATATGCAGAGCAAATTAGCAGCAAGATGGAGAGGACCTTACAGAATACGTGTGGTGATCAGGAAAGGAGTGTACCGGTTGAACACTTTGGATGGAGGGAACGTTCCACGAACATGGAATATAGCAACCTACAGTTTTGTTACATTTAAAATGTTAAAGCGTTTTAAAATTTCATTTTTATTTACTTTATGTGTGGAGTCAAACTTATAATATTTATGTCGTTATCATGAATGTTGTTTTATAAAGAAGGATTTATCCATTAGCGATCCATTTAAAAAACCATGGAAGGGTGTCCACCCTCCACGGTGTCGAGCTAGAAGGCTTGGTCCACTAAAAACCATGGAAAGGTGTTCACCTTCCATGATGTTGAGCTAGAGGCTCGATTCACCAAAAACCATGGAAGGGTGTTCACTCTCCATTGTCTCGAGCTAGAGGCTCGGCCCAATAAAACCATGGAAGGGTGTTCACCCTCCATGGTGCGAGCTAGAAGGCTCGGTCCACTAAAAAATCATGGAATGGTGTTCACCCTTCATGGTGTCGAGCCAGAGGTTCAACTCACTAAAAACCATGGAAAGGTGTTCACCCTCTATGGTGCCGAGCCAGAGGCTCGGTTCACTAAAAACCATAGAAGGGTGTTCATCCTCCATGGTGCTGAGTTAGAGGCTCAACCCAATAAAACCATGGAAGGGTGTTCATCCTTCATGGTGCCGAGCCAGAAGGCTCGGTCACCTAAAAACCATGGAAGTGTTCTTACCCTCAATGGTGCCGAGCAGAGTCTCGGTCCATTACTCTCAGTCTATTATCAACTGAGAAAATCAAGACAAAGGCCCAATCTCAAGCCACAAAAAGAAGGATACGAAGATTTATAAACACGATATGGATCTACAATTAAAGGTACAAATACTTTGGCAAAAACATATTATCCATGAGATTGCTTGTATAAGTCATATCAAATTTTGTCCGCTGAAAATCATTGAAGAGAGTTAACGGTTCAACAAGAAAAGATCGTGAAGAGAACGACTTTGTAAATGTGTGTATTTTTATTGGTGCACTTGAAGGAGTTGAATAAGAACGCATGCAGTCACAAGAAACTCCGTTTTCTATTAAAAAAGGCATGGTTTGTTAAGAGGAGATCACAAAAAGAGAGTCATTGCGTACAAGTATTATAATTAAAAGATAAGTCCAAGTTGTTTGCTGACAAATCACATAAGTTCAGTGCCAAACATAGGTTACAAGAGATAAGACTACATTTACAAAATAAATATATGTTAAGAGTTTTTCAAAAGAGAAAGAACCTTGAGTTGGGTCTCACTCATCGACAATCTTGCCATCAACAACACTCTTGAAGGGATCGAATACCGAGGTGTCAATGTCAGGTTGAACAACTTGAAATTGTTCAAGTGCACCATTGAAGCCGTCAAAAAACGACTTGGAAATCTCGTCCTTCACAACTTCCAAGGCAGCATCTATGGTGGATATTTTGTTCTACAACATAGCCTTAGTATCTTCTCAGGCTCGATTGGCAGTTTGACGTTCTTCGCGGTGTCGGACATAATCCTCGATGGTCCTTTGGAGTTTGCCCAATGCACCATCTCTATCCCGAGCCATTTCGGTTACCTTGTTGTCATACTGTGAAATTTCTGAACGAGCAGCTTGCAACTCTTTGGACATTTGTAAAATCTTGCCCGCTCCTTGGGTGACTTTTGAGCTTCCTCAGTATCTTTTTGCATCAGCCTATGCGCCATGCGGTCAAACAGAGAGACCAACTCGGACCAAGAAGAGGGTTGGTCAGTTAGAAGGTGAGTGTTGTCTTTTTCTTTATTTTCTTTTCTAGACAACTTTGCGGCAGAAGAACCTTACTGATGAGAGGAGGTGTCCTCCAAATCGATAGGGTCGGCATGTAGGTGACTTTCAGAAGGGCGTTTCTTCCCGATAGGCATGGTGGTGGTTTTTAAGAGTCAGCCACAACAGGTTTGGCGCTGGATTTGGTCGAGGCACCTTGGGTGTGACGAGCCATCACTGTTTTGGTTAAGAACACGGTGTTGTTTGAAACAAAGAATACGAGTGAGCAGACAAAATATGATAGAAGAAGTAATGAAAAACGGTAGAAGAATGTACCAATGTAGACTTTTAAGTCATTAGGTCGGTACTCGAGCTTTAAAAGGATCAGAGTTTCAAAGACAACCCCTATGTCATTAAGTGTTTTGCAGTCACTTAATTTAGTACTGTCAAGGTCTTCAGAAGATCGAGAAGGTTGACATGTAGGATGGGACGACCAATACATAGAAAATTCGTCTAAGAGGTTAGGGTTATGGTCGGATTTTTGAACTTTAACAAATTTGCCTTTGAAAGATTTATATGAAGATTGGAAGAGAGATAAAAGTGTCGACCCTTAACACCGCTAACGGAGGCCCAAGAGGTCCGTTTTGAGGTTTTATATTCAAAAAAATAAAAGAACATATTGGAGCTCGGAACAATGCCTAATTGTTCACATAAAATATGAAAGGCTCGGACAAAAGCCCAATTGTTAGGATGAAGTTGGGCAGGGGCAACGTTCGTGGTAAGGTTTCTTTTTTCAAAAGGGTGAAGTGGTAGTCAGACGCCAAGCTTGGTAAATAGCGTTTCATAAAAGAAACAGAAGTGAAGCTCATTTATACAATCTTTGCACACAGGTTCTTTAGGTTTACAGGGTACGAGGATGACATCTTTTTTTTAAGGGGTATGAATCACAGAGATAGCATGACGCAATTTTCAGATTCTTTTTATAGAAGTAAACATAGAAACTTCACGATGAATGTCAAGTTTCGCCCAGGGATACATAAAGTAATAATCCATGAACAAAAGTTACGTGCAACACATACAAGACAAGTAACAATAAAGGATATGGAGCACAACAACAGATAAATCCAAGGGCCTGGGAGCGAGATTGATAGAAAGAAGGAAAGCGGTACGAGATGAATGCAAAAGAGGTGAAGGCGAGATGGGTAGAAAGTTGTAGAAAGTACAAGATGGGTAGAAAGTTGCAGAAAGCACAAAACTATGAAGGGAAGAAGAGGGGGCAAGCGGGAAAATGAAGAGACGTGGGTGTGGGAAACTGTTTTTTGAATGTCTCCCAATGGAAGCGCGACACGTGATATGCCAGTGTAAGCGACAATTGAAGTGATGCATACCAGAGAAGTAATAAATGCAAGCTCGCTTATCTCTAAAGTGCATAGATTCGGTTGACGAATGAGGCAACAATAAAGGAGCGCTTATAATAGCCTCAACAGCCTACGCTTGAGGCTGGGGGGCTTGTAGGGTAATAGTCCTATAACCGACTCATAATGGCGATGATCGGTTTCTGAATCTTATGCCTAGACGACGTCATTTGGGCGTGGGTCATGGGATTCTAAGTTAATTAGTCATCAAGGTTAATTAATGTAGAATCATGGCCATAATCGGGATTCATCATTATATACCTCAGAAGGTAGAGGGAAGAATCATCTTTTACACATTGGTTGAGGGTGCACTCACTCTTGACTACATTGAGCATTTTGGACTTAAGGTCGCCTACCCCCTTTGTCCTTTTGTCTAGAATAGTTACCATAAATGATAATTGATTTAAAAAATCTTGGTTAAGTTTCCTAAACTATCTAATGTATAAATCTTTCGATAATTAAAGAACGTTTGGTGGAACAAGATCGTCTATTTTGACCAGTTTGTCTGTCTTCTTCATGTGCATGTTTTCAAAACATTAGAGAGTATGAGATTGTCCACTCTACATCAATTGTTATTTTCTTCATTTGTTATCTATGAAGCTCAGACACTTCTATTAAATGATGTGTCGGTGTCGGATACTCATATCGGACACCGACACTCGTATGACACTTGTAGGATACATATCCGTGAAGTGTCCAATTCAAAAAATATTTGTTGAATTTCTGACAATTCTAGTATGGTTCTAACACAATTTTAAAAAGAAAAAATACATTAATTTTCTAAAAACTCAAACTTATTGAATACATTTTCATTATGATTATAAAAATAAGAAACAAATCTTTTTGAACTAGTCTTGAAAAACATTTTTCTGCTCCAAAAATAATTTGGAACATACTTGTGCACATAAATCTTTATTGTCAATTTATATAATTCATAATTATATAATATATAGATTCGTATCTCCGTATCCTACATTTTAGATATTATACGTATCTTCATGTCTGTGTCGTATCAATGTTCATGCTACATAGTTTGTTATCATAGAGTCCGTTTGATTGATTTGACGTTTCAAGCTCATTTGATGAAAACACTTCATTATCTTCTCTAATTATTTAGACATGATTTACGGAAGTTAGGTTTGACATCTTATTTTTTTTTTATAAATAGAATCTGATATGAATTGTTGTAACTTATATATAGTTGAAAGTCTTTAGAGAAATTTCAAATTATAATACATATTATAGTAGATTTTTTAACAATTGTAAATGAAAGTTAGTTAATACTTTAATTAACCACGTTAAACTTTTCTATGGGTTTCATTACTCTTTCTTATTTAACCTTCATGTTCTTGTAGACTATTTGTTATTATTTTTTACTTATTTATATTGGTAGATGTTCTAGTAAACTTGTGAATTATTTCTTAAATCATAATACTGGAAAAATTGTTAAACTTAAACTAAAATATGTTCTATGGCTTTTTAAATTTTGAAAAAATCAAAACCAATTTTTATTGTATAATTTTCTGTCTTTTGTTTCAATATAAAAGTGTCATAATTTTTATAATTTACGTAACAATCAAATAATAGAAAGTGAAATTTAAATTACAGAATAAAAAAAGCACGTAAAGGATCAATAAACATAAATTACACTGACACAAAATATTTTAAAATTGAATTAAAAATCATTTCACCACCAGATTTGTCAAATTTTGTTCAACTTTAGTATTTTTTTTTTATCTGT
This sequence comes from Phaseolus vulgaris, assembly GCF_051622355.1. Taxonomy (NCBI): domain Eukaryota; kingdom Viridiplantae; phylum Streptophyta; class Magnoliopsida; order Fabales; family Fabaceae; genus Phaseolus; species Phaseolus vulgaris. Next base: position 9,417,611 of record NC_143508.1, read on the forward strand.
AAATAACTTTACACAAACTCTCACACACTCTAGTAAAACTAACTACATTGACTTAATTTTTTTAAAATACAATATATTTGACTTATATACGCTTTTGATAAGAAGAGTTATTAATTTTTTTAAATAAAAATTAATTTAAATATAAAAAATAAATAATTATTATATTAGTTAAGTTAGATATTATTTTATAAATAAAAAATTATTAATATTTAAATTAGTTTATATTAATAATAAATATTTATAAATTAGTATTTAACATTTTTTAACTACTAATTACTGTTAATTATTATAAATTAATCATTAATTTAATTAAAAATTAATTTAAAATTTAAAATAGTTAGTAGCTAAAATATTGATAATCAATTTAAAAATTATTTTATAAATTTTTATTAATAATAAAAATTATTTTAAATATTAATAATTTTTAATTTATAAAATAATATTTAATTTAATTAATATAATGATTAATTATTTTCTGTATTTTAATAATTTGCTATTTAATAATTTTTAATGTAATGATATATTAAATTAGAAAGACAACTAACAAAAATTTTTAAAAAAAATATTTAACCTCTTTAAACATTACCCATTTTATATACTTAAACTTTTAGTTTCATCTTAATGAACGGTTAAGCTTTACGTTCTTGATAAATGATTTAAATTTTATTTTTTTCCAAATTCTTAAAGTTTATATCTTTTTACATACAGACATAGTAATTAATCTTTACATTTATCCCCTTTTCAAACAGTTTCATCTCAACTAATTAGTTATTTTCAAATCTCCATCATTTTCTTAGTTTTTTGATAAATAACTTTTTAAGCAATATTTTTTTTTGAAATTAAATAAATGATCGTGTCTTTTAATTTAAGAATGTTTTTGATTTTCCCAATAAATTTTAGTCATTTTTCCGATAAAATATTATTAGTTTTATTAAAATATTCTTCTTTTATTTTACTGGTAAAATATTCTTCTAAACATATAGAGATATGCATGTTTAATTTGTAGAAAATAATATCATTTGTTTTTTTTTTTTAAATTTTTAGAGGAATTTTACAAAGCATATAATTATTTCCGCAGAATATTTTTTTTTTTGGATTTTGTTAGTTTTGATTTTGTTTGTGTGCTCAAATAAAATAAAATATAATTTTCAGACATTATTGATATAAAACTTTTGTTCTATGTCAAGTAATTTAAATTATTAAAATTAATTAATAATCTCTCATGTATTTATTAAAGTTAGTGTATTTAAGTAGAATTCATAAAGATACATACTCGACCACACACATACGAATGGCGTACGGTAGAGGCGGCGTAGAATGTACCCTCCCGCGTTATTTTGGTTCATACTACTATTTTTATTTTCCTAAAAATAGTTTTATTATTTTTTGGGTCTTATTTTGGTTCTTCATCACATTACAACTTTTTTTTATGCCTATATAATATATTATATACCACTGTTAGTTTTTATAACTATATAATTATTATTAGATAATACATATGAATATATCTTTACCTTTTTGGGACTCAACTCTGCAACTTTGATCTGCGCTTGACTTTGTTCAATTCCACTTCAAGGTACTCTTTTCCGATCGTCGATTTTCCGTTCTTTCAATTCACTATTTCAATTCATCTCCAACCCTCTTTTCCCCAATTTCCCCAATTCAACCTAGGGTTTTTTTTCCCTCAACCAATTGATTCTCCCTCGTAACCCCAATTCCGATCTTCCGTGAATTTTCCTACACCCTTGTCTGTATGATGGTTGCCATTGTCTAGTTCGTTTATTTATTCGTTGCCGTTTCGGTTTTACTACAAAATTTCGGTCCAATTTCGTTTTTTTTTTCTCTTTTACTTACCGAGGGGAAAATTGTTTTCGGTTTTACTTGTCTTTTCTGAACTATGCGATGTTTGGCATTTAGTTTTATTTGTTGCGGGGAATTTGGTGTTGGGATTTCGTGAAATTGGTAATGTACGTTAGGGAGTGTAAGTGTAACCTTCGTTGACATGGGATGGGATGGTTTCATTGATGTTAGTGGAAGCTTGTTCATTTTCTATTGACAGTCATTCTGTAAGGAGTTTTCATAAGTAGTTTGTTTCAGCTTTCCTTTTGTTTTGCTTGATCTCGTGGTATAAATCTATTTGGAGCTGTATATGGACTCGTTATTAATTTCTTTATTATATAATGTGCTTTAGCATTGTTTGGATAAGCTTCTTCGTAAACAGTTAAGGAGAAGAACATAAGGAAGTAAATTGAATTGGGTTTTTCTGATAAATTAAAACTAACCATCTTCAGCTTTTGGACAAGTTAGATCAGAAGCTTCTATTGAAGTTTAGTGTTTAAGTTGATTTTAACTTATGAGAGAACTTCAATTCATTTTATCTTATTTTCTTCTCCTACTATGTTTATGGAAAAGTTTATCTAAATGTTATCTAGCGGTTAATAATCAATATTTCTGTTCTGCATTGATAGGTTTCGGGCAGGAATTGGGAGATTCAGTTTGATCTGCAGTGCAAAAGAAAGTATTTCTTTTGACCTGCCTTCTAAGCTTTAGTAAGGTTGACAGCTTAATGTTGAGTTCTGGGAATAACTTGAACAGCAGCAGCGGGATAACTTCTTCGGATATGCCACCCTTGCCACAGTGTTTGCCACTAGATTCAATTACCGTAGGCAATAGAAAATATACAGGAGAGCTAAGAAGGGTTCTTGGTGTTTCTGCTGGAAACACGTCTGAAGACCAATCTTTCGGAGGTGCACATCCTAAACCCATGGCTCCTGGAGCTTCAGGGGAACTAAAGCACTTCAAAGAAAGTGTACAGGATGCCTCCAGAAAGGCAAGGTATATGATTATTATTCTACCCAATTTCCTCAGAAAAGTTCTATTTGTAATGCTGAATGATAAACATAAGTTAGCATGACTAAGTAAACTGTGAAATGAATGGTCTCATTACCTTACAGTTCGTGTAATTTTTATGGGGGTGTAATTGGTGACAATGTTAGGAATTGAGTACAAGAGGAAAGTCCAACCCAAAATATTAGTCCATAAGGTGGGTGGGAGAGCCTCACGGCTTAAGTACTAGATAAAGTAATTTATTCTATTCAATGTGAGCCTCTTGACATGATATCAGTACGCTTGGCCTTTTTCTTAATTCTATATGACCTTAAGATTTGTAAAATATTTGTGATTATGTTTTGTCTACTGTAGAAGTTAGTTTCAAATGTAAATTGTTTACCTATCATTTTATGACACAGTATATTCATGTTGATGTCCTAATGCAAATGTATATTGTTGATCAGGGATAGATCAAAAATGCTTGGGGAATCTTTGTCTAAATTGGAAAAGTACGAGGCATTAAACATAAAGAAGCGACAAAGGACTGATTTATCTAGTGATAGGGGAAGTGGAGTAAACTTGACAAAGATGGGTAACCAGATTCACAAAATCCCTAATGATAATCTAACTCAGAGATCAGAAGCAAGGACCTCAAATTCAATGCTGAACAAGCGAATTCGTACATCAGTGGCAGATGTGCGGGTATGTGTTATACTATTGTTACTTCTGTGTTTTTATTCTTTATCTGTATAACGAAAGATGCTACTATTATTATTATTATTATTATTATATATTGTTATTAAAATACTATATTGTTAACCTATCATATATATTGTTAAATACTTTTTAACAACTGTAATATTTATGAGGGCCAAATAGGAATGCATTATATACACATCAATTACTCATTTAAATTTTCAAGCTCCTTTTTAATCCCAAAAGAAAATATTCAAGTTGCTTCTAGCCTAGTTTAAATATTTTAGAAAGGAATAATTTGAGTAATCAGTCATCTAAATCTTTAAGTAAATCATTGATAAATGATAATACTAATGTCAGATTTAAAAAATGGACAACTTTTTGCTCTGTTTTCTTCTTGGTTTTTGATTTATTAATTTATGTTAATAATCTGCTTGTGTTTACTTTCACTCTTTCTTCATGACCTTGTTCACTCTGCAATGCTCCCAGGAGGAAAGTAGGTCTGCTGCTATTGGAAGGGCACGGATGGTCACAGAGAAGGATGCAAATCTAGTTCAAACACTTGGAGGGAGCTCTGTTAGAAACGAAGAGAAAACTCGCAGATTACTTGCTGGAGGTGAAGGGTTGGATCAAAAAATAAAGAAAAAGAGGTCTGTTGGAACTGTAGGAAACAGAATTACAACTACTGAAAGGGATGTAAAAAGAACTGCTATTCCAAAGGCAAATGCTGATTTGAAGATGCGACTTTATGATGCTCAGGGTTTCAGGTAGTTGACTAGTTTTAGTTTTATCTTTCTTCTAAATTGCAATATATTTTGCAAGTGTATATTGTAGATGGAGAGTGTTTTGGAGGCCTTTTAGGTTTTTCTGTACATATATGAAGACTATTTCACTATGTTAAGTGTGTTGCGAAGGAATTTTTCTGTACATCTAATGCCTTTTAGCATTCTGAAGGAATCCATTTGGTGTGTTGCGATATTGATACTTGCACTTTCAATATCATCAATGTTGGATGTACTTATCTGATTCATTCAGTATTCTGTTGCTATTTGTTCCTTTTTTAAAGCATTCCTGTTGTTTACTTGTTTAGAAGGGCAAACAAACTTTCTCACTTCCATTCTCTTCATTGGCTATTAAACAGAAGTGGAGCCTGGGCCTCTCTGGGCATTTTTTGTTTTGTTTTGTAAAATTACAGCTTTCAGTTTTGGGATCTTGACGATAAAGCTCACCTTTCTTTCTGTACACCTTTTTTTTTCTTGTTTGCTGATTGTTCAGAGTTACTTATAATCTATATGATTTGAATAATCCCTTGGACATACATTTTTTCCATGGTGTAATTTTTTGTAGTTGAAAAAGAGATTGATATTTAATTTAGACACTTCTGATAATCCCCATTTCTATTAAAAAAATACTTGGTTAGAGATGTACTTATACTAAACTAGTACTCTGAATAATTACTTATTTAAAGGCCTCTTTTATTCCTTTTCTGGAAAGTTAAATGCCTTGCTTTCTATGTTTGGTAGTGAAATAATTTATATATCAATTGCAGGAATATATCCACGATGAAGCTTGTTAGTCATAGATAAATGATTTGTACACCTCTCTGTATATTACATTCACAGTTGATGAATGCATCAAGGTTAATTATGTTGATTTTCTTCACTGCTATAGGATAGACCCAGTTAGAAAATTCCATTCTTTTAAGCTTGAATTACATGTATATTGTTTGTCTATATTCTTCAGTTGATTAACCTATCACAATCAGCATTAGATAAAAGTTCATCTACATTATATTGCTTGGTCTTTTTCTCCCGCTATCTTTTTGTCCAGTAATTTTCCTCTTTGGAATGTTGTTTAGTTGGGTGATTCTTCAAATATTAGGTCGTCATATCATTGGCGAATGGTTTGTTTCAACTTTTGTTATTGGAGAACCAAAAAGCAAAACTAGTTTTTTTTGTATTAATACCGTTTTTTTGGGTGAAGATTGAAGTCTGGATCTGGTGGAATCAAGTCTGAGGGCTCTTCAGAGGTTACTACTACGGGTGTGCGCATGATGCTTGCAAGTGAGCAAGGTGTTTCTGTTCACAGGGAACACATAGCTGAGCAGAGAGTTGTTGCTAAAGGAAACAACAGGTTTGAACATATATTGACATGGCCTTTATTTCTACTTCTACAGCTTAGTTGTTTTATCTGTAAATTTTTTGAGATTCTAAACTAAGATTTAACACAATAATGTTTTACACTGGTTGTCTACATTTATGTGTTTTGATTGCTATTTACAAATTTATTAAATTTTGACGTTTCTATAAATAGGGCAAGCACTCAGGAGGACGCAGCAAGCAGCCCTAACACGATAATTAAAAACAAGGTATCTCGAGCACCAAGGACAGGTTCAGTTAGTGCACTAGAATCATCAAACACTCAACCTTCTTCTACAGCTTTTCCTGGTTGGTAACTGCCTTCAAATTCTTATATGAAGTCTCATTGGTTGGTATAACAAATAATTAAAAGCCTTTTTACATCCATAGGATCTTCTATACATCCAATGACCCAGTGGGTTGGTCAGAGACCACCTAAAAATTCACGCTCACGAAGAGTTAAAGTAGTTTCTCCTGCCTCACGCAATCTTGAAGTTCAGGTCTCATCTGAAGGCTGTCTAACTTCCGATTTCAGTGTTAAAGCTTCTTCTGCTGGCAACAATGGATTTCCACTGGCAAGCAGTGTAGACAACAGTAATCCAAAATATAAAAGACCACCGGATGATATTTCATCTCCCTTTGGATTATCTGAAAGTGAAGAATCTGGAGCTGGGGAAAACAAAATAAAAGAGAAAGGAGTGAATGGCAGTGACTTTGCTATGGCATCAGATAAGGCTGGGGCTTCTATGTTTCAAATGAGGAAGAATAAGATAACAACTGATGAATCTGGAGATAGTGTGCAGAGACATGGAAGAGGTGGAAGGAATGTATCATTAGTCAGGCCAGGCCTCCCTTCTGGAAGGGAAAAGTCGGAGAATGGACCAATAATGAAGCCAGTACAGGACATGAAGCCTAATGATAAGAGTAAAATGTGAGTTGACTTATTTTTAGATCTAGTTCATCCTTTGTCCTTCCATTTCTAAAGTTGTCTTTGTATCTTTCTGTTGAATGTAGCAAATATGGTCGCCCTCCTTCAAAAAAGCAGAAAGAGCGCAAAGTTGTGACTCGTGTAGGGAAGCAACTGAACATTGGTTCTGCTGATTTTGGAGGTACTGTTGATATTTAGAAGGTAGTTTATTTGGGAATTTTAGTTTTATGGTAGGGATGGCTAAATTCCTTCACTTTGATTATGTCTGGTAGTGATATAGGTTTTACCCAACTGAAATACTTTAACAAGTTATGTCATATCACTCTGACTTTTCAGATATGTAGAGGCTATCATAACAAATGATTTTCAGTGGTTATATTTATATTATTATACATATAACTTATTCTATCACTAAATTTATTTTTCTGTATGAAATTTGGGGTATAATTTTGCTTTCAGGTTATATATATATATATATATATATATATATATATATATATATGGTTCTCTTTATGTTTTCACACACTGTAATGTGATTGTCCAGGTGAATCTGATGATGATCGTGAAGAGTTATGTAAAGCTGCAAATTCTGCTCGTACTACTAGCAGTACGCTTCTTTAATCATTTTACCTTCTTCTAATTGCTTTTGTCTTTGGTATGTTGTTTTATATTTCACTACTTTGGTGGCTTATTTTATGTAGACCTTGCTTGTTCGGGTCCGTTTTGGAATAAAGTGGAGTCTATTTTTGCGTCTATCAGCTTGGATGATGCATCTTACTTGAAGCAACAGGTAGGAACTGGATCTTTAGCATGTTGTGTTTTTTCTGGAACTGTGAAGTTACCATGACTCCTAATATGTGTGAATAGATTCTGACTTACTGATTTTGTTTTTTGGTTGTTTAATCAGCTCAATGTTGCCGAGGAATTTGATAAAAGTTTATCTCATATGTTTGGCATTGATCAAGATCTGTTGGTAAGTGTTTGGCAGTATACAAAACTATCCTATATCTTTCATTTTATCAATAATGAAGGCCTTTTGTCTTGATCTCCTGTAAATTTAAGGTTTTCATTAAACCACAATTTTCATCTGGAGGAATGTGGTAACTAGTAAATTTGTATTTCCGCAGGGTGTTGTTATAAATAACAAGACCACTCAAGATTCAGAGGAAAGAAAGAGAATTCAATGTGATGAAGAATCAACTAAGTTTGATGCTTTGGGTGGAAAGAAGGACATGGAAAGACCGGACAAGGTTGCTCCACTATTTCAAAGACTTCTTTGTGCTCTAATTGAAGAAGAGGAATGTGAAGAATCATATCACCAAAGTGATGCAAAGAATATATCTCGACAATGTGCTAGTGATGACTCTCACTGTGGTTCTTGTAATCAAATTGATTTTGAACCCAAAGATCGGGATAGAATGGATTCTGAAGTTGAATCAGAGGTGGATCTTCAAATTCAGAAGAACTGCATATTGGATAGACTATCCTGTGACAAGAGCACCGCATCCAATACATTTAGATACCCAAACACATCCAGTTCTTTACAAAGCACTGGAGTTTGGCAGGGAGATGAAGAGTTTTCTCTCTCAGATATCACACACACTGGAGAAATATGTTCAAATGATCTTGATCAACTGCAGCATGCTGAATTAAGTGGTTTTCCTTCTCCTGATGGCCAGTATCAGATGATGTCTCTGGATGACAAACTGCTGCTTGAGTTGCAGAGCATTGGCTTATATCCTGAAATATTGGTAGGCTTTTATTTCATATGTGGAATTACGATTATCATAGTTATTTGAAGCTTACTAGATTCATGTCTATAATCCTTAATATTACTTTGCTTGGCACAGCCTGATTTAGCGGAAGAAGATGAAGCTATTATCAATCAGGACATTGCGAAACTTGAGAAAGCACTGTATGAACAGGTGTGTATCGAAATAATTTTATTTTTTTTATCAAATCTATCTGAACCTTAAATTTGGTCCATTCTTATATCTGTATCCCTTATTTTGATTTATTAATAGAATCAAAGGAAGAAGAGTACTTTGGACAAAATTGATAGAGCTATTCAAGAAGAGAGGGATGTGGAAAGACGGTAAGTGCTAAATATGTTTTTCCTCTGACCCTCTTTCTATCTTCAATTTCACAATCTTTGTAGCTTATGTCTTAATTTCCTTTTACTTTCTAGTATTCATGAGTCACGACTTTCCATTTCTTGAATTTGTGCTTAAGATGTAATTGATTTTTATTAAGATTATGAGCTTATTGTGCAGGAAGATTGAGCAATCTGCATTTGACCATCTTACTGAAATGGCTTACAGAAAGAGATTGGTACTAAATATTCCTCTATCAACCTTTTATTGTATTTTTATTAAGATATGATTTACAAATTTCCTTACCATTTTTATACTTGATTTTAGTAAGATTTATAAGATTTATAATAAATATCCCTCTGTCAAAATCTTGTACTTATAACACACAATTACTCCAGTGACCAATTTTATCAGAACTAGGCATTGGGAACTGGTTGAACCATAGTTACTAGTTGAACTATTTGAATCAGTGTAAGTAAAATAAAGTTTAAAATATGTATGTGTATGCATTTTTGGCACATACTTAATAAAAAGAACTTGGTGATCTAGTGGTGCGATACTGCACATGGGCCTTCTGAGTCAATGGGTGGGTTCAATTCTTGTTTATTTTTTTATATTTTGCTTAAACACCTTGTGCAATACCTCAAAAGCTAGAGAGAGAAAATGTCTTGGGCTTTGTGCTAAAATCAAACAATTCGGTCACACGATTGGACAATTTTCCTCCACCTTGGGCCCCTCGTGCAATTTAGTACAACAGTTTTTCTTCACCTTAGACTGCATGAAAAATATCAGTCCTCAACTAAAATGGTTTTCCAGTACCGAATTTAGATAGTTTAATCCAGCTTGAGGTCGTTTCTGGTATCATCATTGGATACATTTATGAACCAATAAGCAATTCAACCCAGTTATATGCCCGGGTTCTGGTAACCGGGAGAGCATAACAGAGGTTTGTCCTATACAGTCATGTAGAGCAACATATTTGGTTGCTTTGCAGATATTGTTGGTGTCTATATTCTAAATGTAGGTAGATTATGCTTAAACACCAAATCAGTCTTTGATAGATTTGATTTCAGTGTAGAAAGTGAATTCCTACTTACTCATACAAGTTCTTTTTCTCTTAGTCTTAGAATTTGCAAGACATGCCGTGTTGTTTCCTGCTGTGTTGGGAACTTGGATTTCTACTTCTTTAGATAGCTGTATTTTAGTTTGTTATTGGTTATATTTTTGAGTCATACATGGGAGTGATCCATAGTTTCTCCCTCCCCTGTTCCATTTCTGCCTTGTTTCCCCGTAAATTCTTTCTAGTTTCTATGATATTGGTGATGACCTTCTGCGTGACAATTTTAAAGTGTCACCAATAGACAATTTCTCCACATTTAATGTATTCATTTCTAGATAATCAGTTTATTGAATTGTGGGTAATGTAGGTTACAATTCTAAGGTCACTGGTAATTGGGAATTTTATGTTAATGAATGAGTGAGGTTCTCTAATTCGCTGTAATAATTAGTTAACCAATTTCAAATATTTGCAGGCAAGCCGTGGAAGCAAAAATTCAAAAGGTGCAGTTCACAAGGTGTCTAAACAAGTTGCTTTGGGTTTTATCAAGCGTACTCTTGGAAGATGTAAAAGATACGAAGAGGCTGGCATTAACTGCTTTAGTGAACCTACCCTACAAAATATAATGTTTGCCCCACCTTCACGCGAGAATGAGGCTCAACCTGCAGATTGTATGGTCTCTGGCACAGCTAGTAATACATGTAACAAAACTTCCCATCAAATTGAAGCAAGAAAATCAGGTATTCTAAAATTCTGCTTTTGTATTTGATATCATTAGACGTGTTGTTACTCTTTTTAGTATATATTAGGTCTTAGAAAACATTGATAAGTGATCACCCTGTTTCTTCCTTTATGCAAGTACTGTTTCATTGACTGTATCTTCGCTAACATGCTAGAGATTTGTCTGTGTTGATTAGTTGACTTGATTTTTTCCCACTTAATTTTTGTTGTGTCTATTGCTACAGCTGCAGTTTCTAGCGCTTCCGAGAAATATGATTGCCATAGAGATTATGCAGACAGGGGATTGGTTGATTCTTTTCAAGGTTCAATTCAGTCATCAGAACAAGCATCATCCAAGAATGGGTCCGTGTTTATCAAAGAAAAGAAGAGGGAAATGCTGGTCAATGGTGGTGTCAGTGGTTCTTCCTCAAGAGCATCAAATCTTGATGGTGCTGTTCATGGTGGAGTGAAGGGAAAGAGAAGTGAGAGAGATCGGAATCAAAGCCGGGACCAGAGCAGGCAAAACTCGACTGGTAGAGCTGGACGCATGTCACTGGACAGTAGCCAAAATGAGAACAAACCAAAAGCTAAGAAGCAAAAGATTAGTGCTAGTGGACATGATAGGTTTATGGAAGCGAAGGATGCTGCACGTTTACCAGCTAATGCAGTCAACAATGGTAGCAAAGATGGGGCTACATTATCTGGTGTGGACACTTCTCAAATAAAGGAATCCAATGACTTTGGGAATATGCCACTTCCTGATTTAAGTTCAATAGAAGAATTTGGTGGCGCACATGATCTTAGTTCTTGGTTGAACTTTGATGAAGATGGCTTGCAAGACCATGATTCTATTGGCCTTGAAATTCCAATGGACGACCTATCAGACTTAAATATGCTTATGTGAAGGGATATAACTTACACTCTACCGGTTACACGTATTATGTCTGAAGGAGAGTTTGTATGTATTCAGTGAAACCTTGTGGGCATCAAGATCCTGACGGTGCTCGAGTTTCTCTGGTGATTGGGATTACGAATTTTGACACATTTATAGGGTAAACGGGAGATGTGGAGAAACTTGTAATTGCAATTCCATATTTTTGTTGAAAGTTGTATAGAGGAAGCTTCAATCATGGATTTCATGAAATTGCTTTTTTGATCCCTTCTCTCATGAATCTAACTAGTTTTGCTCTATTCAAGTCATTGTCTCAGAAAATTACTTTCTATATAGGAGATTAGATTGTAGCTCTCTGCCATTCATAGTGGTTTCATTTCTCAAGCTGTGACTTCAGCTACGTTACAGTGTATTATGTCCTTGTTGTAGAACGTGCTCGCACATTATTGATTGTTTTCTCCTGAATAATGGGGAATGAAATTTTAATGTAGTTTTTCTGAGATTGAACTTATAGATTAGTTCCATCTGCAGCCACCTAATACCAGTTATTGATGACTGAATAGACTAACGATTCATCTCTTATCTCTAGTCTTTGGCTCTCTTTTTCTGCTGTTTTCTCTCAGTTAGCCTTCATCATTCAATCATGTAAACTTTGTTTTACTGTTCCAATAAAGACGCAAACAATTATGCTTGGGATTCATTTTCAACTGGCTATTTGTTATTTGTTTTCTAAGATTTTTTAGTTACGATATAATAATAAAACTTGATCAATGAATACATTATTTCATATTTATAATAATAAACTTAAAAAAACTTCTCGTGACAAAATGCCATAATACTACTGGGCCAATTCTAACTTTTTAGGTAGGGTTGACTTTTTCTTACTGTGCTCCCATGATTACTACCTGCATCCAAGGTTATTAAATTCGAGAATTTATCTAACTCTGGGAGTTCTATAAATTCAATTAGTAGACTCGTAATAGTTTATTTCATACAAAATATATTTCAATAATCAAAGTACCTAAACAAAAATCCACAATATTAATAATAATTATATAACTTATTTTAAATAAGTAAGTTTATACAAATACTAAAAACATAAGTTGTTAAAGTCATAGAAACTTAATATCTAGAAATGAAAAATGTCATGTCGAATTTTCTAATGATATTATATTCTTCATCGCAATGTTAATTATCAACAAACTTTTCATGAAAATTGCACATCTACATTAATATCAAAAGTTATATTATCAAGATAAGTGAATTTAGAGTTGATCTTATTAGTTTTATATTGATCTTATTAGTTTTATATACCTCATTTATAATAAACATGAAAAAAGAGAGAAAAAAAAATTAAAAAAAGAGTTATTATTCAAATAATTGTTGAACATATATTTAAATTATTGAATATTCTATTAAAGAGCAAATGAAAAAACAAATTAATAGATGTTGTTATAAATGATAAAGCAAACAGATGTAGTTATAACTGGAAAACTAAAAAATTCATGAGATTAGATTTATCATATATTATTACTTCATCTAAGGGAACATTTTCATGCTAACCATCATATTCACTTTGAGCTTGCTCAATTTCAACAATATCATATTTCTCTTTAGTTATCCATTCATCATATGACTCAATATCATCAAATGAAAGAGCAACAATTCTTCTAATTTATTTATTTTCAACTTCAAGTTATACATCACATAAACCAAGTCATTCATTTGTTGTCTGATGCAAACAATTTCTTCTCTTTGTAAATTAAATAAGAATTTTTATTAAATATATAAACCAAATAAAGAAAATTATAAATAATTTAAATTATCATTTTAAATGAGCTTCAATTACTCTCACATTTAGAAGAGCTACAAGTTAAACTTAGAACTTGGATAACAAACATTTTCAACTTTGGAGTTTCATCCTTAAATATCTCCCACCATTTTCCAGTAAGTAGTTTTTTCCTGCATATTTTTGCATCATCCATTGAAAAAAGCCCTCTAGCATATCAATAAGATGCAATTGATTTTCTTTCTCTCTACAACATCCTTAACCAGTCTTCTCACGCATATATACAACCCCTCTTTCACCTTAGAATCATCAACTCTAAAGTTAGGTTCAAAATGGAAGTGAGAGTTGAGATAATAGACAATTGCATACAAAGGCCTTTGAAGTTGATTATCCACATAAATTATTCCAAAAATCTTCATAGTACATTTAATATCAATTATGATATATTGAAAATAATTTCACAAATAAGTAATTCAATTTTGAAGGTGAGAAGACATATAATTCTTATCTTTTATTAATATCATTACAATTGTAATCTTCTCTTTTGCACAATCTATCTTCTCATATATGAAATCCGTTGTAAACTTTATCTCTGAGTCAACCAATCTTGGGATCACCATAAGAGGGGCAACAAAATTGAGACATGTTGAGACATTCTTCCAAAATCGACTACCTAATACCATATTTTCAACTTTTTCTCCCCTCCTGTAAGGTTCCAAACTTGCTTATTTTTCACTCTTCAGAATTAAACATGGTCAATAATGATGCTTTCAATTAATGAAGACAAGATAAAGTCAAATAAACTGTGGAAAATCTAGTCATACTCGACCTTATCAAATCTTTTCCTTTTGTGAACTTTTTCAACATGCTAATTAACATTGTTCTGCCATAAATGTAAGTGGAGATCTTTCTTCCTTTCTTGATAGTAATTTGATGACCTTCAAATTATTTTCAAAATCTTCAAATATCAAATCAATAATGGGCAACACATAGGTTCTAATATAACGTCTCCCTTTTTTGCAACAATAAATCTCTAGTTGCCTTGAAATTTGTTGCATTATCAGTAACCACTTGCACTACATTTTCTTCTCCCACAAAATTCCACATCATCATACATCTTAAAAATAAGTTGTTTTTGAGATGTTTGAGGTATTGAGTGAATAAAGAAAAAAGATCCCTTTAAGACTATTCATCAAGAAGTTACAAATAGAACACCTCTTTTATCTGTCCACCCATAAGACATAATTGTGCAACCTGTTATCTTCCACTCATCCCTATATTCTTGAAGTATTAAATCAGTTTTTTTCATTGCTTGCTTTAAGAGTTTCTCTCTAACATCATAATAAGATGGGGTTTATAGCCAACTCCATATTTCTCAACCATTTCATACATTTTTGAAAAAACTGGGTTTTTAATTACATTGAATGGAATGACATTGGTGTTAAAAAATTAGCAACCTGAGCACCAACTTATTCTTTATATCCTTTTTTTTTATCATTTTGATTTATAGTAAATTGAATTCCCCCTACTACTATATACTTTATCTTTCTTCAACTCCCTCCCTTTCTTCATGATATTCATCAATTATATTCAACCTTCTTTTCTTCAATGAAATTTCCTTAACTTCTACATCAACTTTTATCATAAATTTTCTATTTCTTCTAAAACAAAGTAGAAGGTTCAAAATCCTCCCTAATTCCAACAAGATGATGCTTGAATCTAAATATTCCCCCATTCACAATCTTTGTACAATAATTACATTTTCCTTTTTTACTATTCCCATTAATATCTTCTCGTGCTTCTATAAAAAATTTGACCTATTTTATGGAGTAGTCTTACTTCTACTTTTAATAGACGAGTATGCATTTGAGTTGCTCTTAGTTGAATTTGATCCACTCCAGACATACCTTAAAAAACATGAATTTAAAAAAAATTAGAATTCAATTGAAAAAAAAAACTCTAAATATCTATATATATGTAATTACCCTAATATCCCAATATCTTCAATTAAAAAAAAACTCTAAGATAAGGTGCATTGGCGCTTGCATTCTCTCTTATATATATGGACAAGAAAATAGAACAAAGATGTTACATTTCTAATCTTACCAGATGACCACAACATGACACAACACAACCATGGCGAACAAAGATTGCAGATGATGACACACCATCATGATTAGAACAAAGAAAATCGCGATTAGAATACAGAGAACGAGCATAGGCGACCACGAAAGAGAGACACCACCACGATCAGAACAAAGACATACCATCACGAAAAATGCAAGCACAAACCCTAACACGAGCAACAGTGAGTTTGTCTAATTTGGGTTTAAGCAAAAAATCCTCTAAACTCGCCATATCAGATGCAAACTCGCAAGTTCACCGAGTTCTCAACAAATTTGCTTTTGAGTCAACTCACCCAGAATAAATTAAAGTGTAAACTCGAACAAATTAATGAGTTAACTCGAGAGTTTGATAACCATGTCTGCACCACATACCAATAACAAAAAGACTAAAAGTTGTACGACGTCGCCACAACCACCATCTCTAACATTGTCACCATCTTTGTTGCACCTCTATTCTCCATCATCATTGTACTCAGATGGGAAAATGAAGAGAAGCTTGTTTTGGATGGTATTATATATGTTCTGGAAATCTTTTTCTAGAAACTTGTTCTAGAATGCTCTTTCCGAAAAGCATCTCATTATTCTGAAACTCGTGTTTTGAAAATCATGTTTCATAAATTATTGAAAGTTTGTTTCAGAAGATTTCCAAGTAATCCAAAAGTCATCTTTATGAAGGATAAAGTGATCATTTTAAAAGTTACGATGGTGCAATTAGAAGCTATAGAGGTGTAGGAAGAAAAGGCCTACTTAACTTTCGTTTTGATTATATGATTCACTGTTAATTTAGTTCTAGTTTGCAGTTTTGACAGGAAGAATCATGAGATAACCTGGTAACATAAAGTGTGCTGAGTTTAGAACTTGAAAAGACAAGAATGTTGCATTTTATATTTAACCATTTTCTTTGGTTTCAATACTTTAATGTTTCAATATGATACACAAAAAGTAAAGACAAAAGAAACATTACTTTGCCATAAATTATAAAATGGTACCTAATCTAAAGAGACGTATGCATTAATTAAACTTTGAGCAAAAAATAAAGTTGTGCTCTAAAATCTCATCAAGATTGGACGGTTAGATAATGACCCATATTGCTATCTTTCCAAATAATTTAATTCCAATTGCTCATTATTGATTCAAAAGTAATAGACAAATCCCCAGACTAAACTATTAGAACTATGAAAATAAAAATAAATTATCATGAAGGATCCAGCATTCAAATAACAAAATTATATTATAACCACTCTTCTTAGAGCATGTCAACTAATTTCTATTCCTAAATCCAATTGGAGGTTCCCTCAAACTTAATGATAGAATATGATAGACTGCCAAATCTGAATTTGAATTTTTTATTAGGTTTCTTTTCTCTACTTTCCTTTCAAAATACACTGATTTTAATATCTTAAAATATATTAAAAATTTAATAATCAAATGATTTGTAGTTGTTCTTATATTTTTTTTAAATGGATTGAAACATCCCAATTAATTCATTTTATTTTTTTGAGAAAAAAAAGAAAGAGTGTATTTTAATACAAAAGAGAAATTCAAGCAAAGATTTTGATCTCTAAAAAATGTTAATTCAGTTAGATATACTACAAGAAAATCATGAAATAGAAACCAATTTTAGAGACAAAAAATAATTAGTTGACATAGTGACTAAATTAGAAACCATTTTAAGACTAAAAAAAAATTGGTTTCTAAATTAGTTTTTATTATTGTTAAATGGTTTCTAAATTGGTATCTAATTAACAACCAAGGTTTTTGCTACCAAATTTAGAATCTAAGTAATTGGTAGTTAAAACCTTGGTAGCTAATTAGATACCAATTTAGAAACCATTTAACAATAATAGAAACTAATTTAGAAACCAATTTTTTTTTAGTTTCTAAAATGGTTTCTAATTTAGTTACTATAACAACTAATTATTTTTTGTCTCTAAAATTGGTTTCTATTTCATTATTTTCTTGTAGTGATATGGATTATAAAAGGAGTATAATCTCTAAAAGAAAATTATTAAATAAAAATCAAGTTTAAAGACAAAAAATAATTAATTGTTATATTAAATAAATTAGATATTAGAAAAATTATTGATATCTAAATTAATTTCTATTATTGATAAATAGTTTTTAAATTGATATCTAACTAGCTACCAATGTTTTAGTTAAAATTGATAGCTAAAACTTTTGTAGCTAATTAAATATCAATTTAGAAACTATTTATCAATAACGTTAGATACCAATAAGTTTTTTAGTTTCTAAAATAATATCTAATTTAGTCAAAATAGTAACTAATTTTTTTTTCTCTAAAATTAATTTTTATTTAATAATTTTTTTGTAGTAAATATTATACAACAAATAAATAAAATAAGATTTATTTTCAAGTACATTTGCTTTGAAGAATCAATAAACCAGTTTAAGTATTTTTTTTACATAATTAAATAACAATATTAATATTTTGAAATATCATAAATATAACTATCCTTGGTTACTTATAAGAACAAGGTTATAAAGACCCTTAACATATCACTTCAATAGATACATTCATTCTATTTCTTAATTAATCTTCAAGATTAAGATGTCATAGTGAACCAATTTTGAGTGTTAAGTTAAAAATAAGTCAATTTAACTTAATACACTTTTTGTGAGCCAGAAATTTTGTAATATAACTTGACTTACCACAAGTTGGTGTGTTAGGTGAATTTACTTATTTAAGTATGTTTTGTTTTTTCTAACTTATTTTATATATTTATTGAAATTCAATTAAATGGATGATTTGAAGTCATTATTTATAGTATACAATCTTGTTCATCTATTTCACCAAGCATTATTATAAAGATAGTAAATGAAAATCAAAGTATCATTGCATAATTGGACAAACATCACTACACGGAAAACGTGCATCACCTTCGACTGAAAACAAACGCAAGTGTGAAAAAACTGATGCCTAAATGTCAGGGATGCCTGGGTTAAGCAGCTGACGCTAAACCCGTGGAAGAAAGTTTATTAGCGTCGATTTTTAAAGCGGAAGCTAATTGTGTAGGAATTTTGAAAAAAACAAAATTATTGAAGATGTGCGTGAACTTTGGCCGATGCAAGTTTGTAAAAAAAAGTTTTGTTTGTTGGAGTTCGTGAACTGTATAACAATTTCATTTCAACCAGTAATACCATTCTAAATTCATTAAACCATGAAATTCAATTCCAAAATTTTTAAAATTTAAAATTAAAATCATAACTCACCAATATAAATTTAAAATATAACTATTAAATAAAGCATCGAATTATAATTCTAAATTAAAAAGGAAACAAGAGTTATTTAAAATGTAGCATAAAATGTTTTACATAAAATTAATCCATAACCAAACTAAAGATTGGAAAAAAAAAATTATGCAACTCACCTTTCAGCAACAAAACACCCACCAATCCTTTCAATCCCATGAATGACCTACCCTTCAATCCACTGCAATTTCATAAGTTCAAAAATCAAATTAAAAAAAAAAATCATAAAATCACACCACACTTTGCTTACCACAATGGAGCTCGAAGGACCTCACAGATTTGAAGAAAATGGACACTTGTAGGTGCGGAAGTGTATCTTTTTTTTTATCAGCAATGAATATATAAATTAAATAGGACACTTTAGGGGTGTCCCAACCCTTATACATGAATTATCTCTACAAATACAATCCACCAAAAATTCAACCAACACACATGCCTAGGGTACTTTGGTTCTAGCTTTGGTTTAACTAAAGTACTCCATTACAAATGTGCTTTCCAAATTTGCACTAGAACCTAATATAGCGGAGGTGTACTTGCGGAAGAACAAAATGGGAGTTGAAAAATGAAGAAATCACTACAAGAAAAAAGCCATTTTGCGTGGGCCAAAAACGGACGCAAAAGCTAAAAAACGAACGCTTATGCGTCGGATCCGCGTCCGTTACACATCCCACGAAAAAAGCCTGGAAGCAAATGAAAACTAGCGTGGGCCAGAAAGTTGGGCGCATCTTGCGTGGGATAGGTAGACGCAAAATGGGCCAAGCCCACACAAAATGGACGCAACATGCAGAAGATAGGTAGACGCAAAATGGACGCATATGCGGCGGCTTTTGCGTGGGCAGATCCGACGCAGAATTTTATTTCGCTTATGCATCGGTCTGGCCGACGAAAATGATAAAAATATATATTTAAAAAATATCAGATTTTGCGTGGGCTTGGCCCACGCAAAAGCGGACGCATGTTTTAAAAAAAACTTGCGTGGGCCTATGGGCGACGCATGTGATGAAGAAAAAAAAACATTTTATTTTGCTTTCTAACCAGATTACTTGTAAAAATTAAATACCAACCAAATCACATTCAAACAAATTACTATCATTCACAATACATCTATAAACACCCAAATCCACAAACACATCCAAAGTATGAAATCAAAATCCACAAACACATCCAAAGTAGAAAAGCAATAGAAATAGTTAAACAAAAGATATGAATACTTGAAAAAATATTACAACTAAAATTGTACATTACAAATTTAACTAGAAGTAGCAAAATGAATCTCATAGTGATGTGATAAACCTGTAAAAAAATATAAACAATATAAATAAATAAATCAAATAATTAAAATATTTAGTATATAATAAAAATATCAAATAGTTAAACTTACATTATAGGATGCACTTTAAGGAACAGGTTGATCATCCTGTTCTGGATCATACTCATGATCGAATTGTGTTGTGCTATTGGAAGTAGTTTTGTCACGTTCCATAGAGATAAGTTTATCTTTTATAACCTTCAGCTCATCCTCCAGGTGTGCATACTTCTGACTCCACATACTAAGTTCAGCACGAAGCATTTGATTTTCAGTCACATGTCCAGATTGTGAAGTGTCGAACGCAGAGGCTTGGGTGAGAGAAGAGACTCCTTGGCGGATGTTAGCAGCCAAGTCTGTCGTACCATACACCCGACCTCTACTCTTTCCTCCAGCAGCTTCCTTCCATGTTTGAAGCTTAGTTGCAGGATCAAGTTGGTGGACATCAGTGTTAGAGTCCTGAGAACTATTTGCTTGAAGGGCCTTCAAGCGCTCATGATACTTTTCCTACACAGATCATTACAAAATGAAAATGTTAGAAAATTAAAATATAAATATAAAACAATTTAAAAGAATAACTTACATAAGTTTCTCGAGCACGAGAATCAACCCATTCACCCTTCTTATTTGTGTGGGTGGCCATAAATAGTTCATCAGGTTCTGGAGGACGGCCATATTGACGTTCCTAATAATGTTGTACAATTAAAAGCATTATAGGTTGCAAATGTAAAATGATTTTCATGTAAGGCAGTGATAAGTACTTACCAAGGTAACTGCAATATCTGAATGTGATTTTCTACCTGTGAAGTGCAGTGCTCCACCACGAGCTGAACTCCTATTGGCTTTATTTTGAGTTGATTTATCTTTGAATTTTTGTGAATCCCAATAGTTTAGAAGTTCAACCCATGCTTGCTGACCTATCCAAATAGGGCGGACAACCTTTCTCCTAGCCTTAGTCAACATGTCACAAAGTCTTTTTTTGACTTTAGACTTGTAGACCTTTTTAATTTGGCATTCATCATGGGGTGCCCAAGTGACTCTAGTCTGTTAAAAAGAAGAAAATAGTTACTTTGAGTCCACAAGAAAAACAAGAAAACAAGTGACTGTAGTTTGTCAAAAATTAAAATTACCTGAAAGTCAGTCCACCATTTTAGTTTGTCCTCCTCAGGCATGGCATCATAGTGATGATATGGACCTCTAAATTGAGATCGAATGCAATGTCCAATGGCCTCACTAGCCAAATGATTTGGTGTCCAACTACAAATACAAACAAATAAAATTACAAACATAGTAATATAAAGATAAAATTAAATGTACATTTAGGATGACTTACCCTCTACCAAGAAGTCGGATGATGACCCTACCAGTAGGGTCACGCTGGACCTCCTCAGGGGGGAGGTTATGCTCTGAAGCAGCAGTGGCACCATGGTCAACATGGTCAGAAAGGCCTTGCACAGAGCCAGTAGTAGTCGGGACAGATGAAGAAGATGTGGTGTGGACAATGGGATAAGGAGTAGTCTGCACAAATGTACCAGGGGTGGGCTGCACAAATGTACCAGAGGTAGGGTGGAGTGGAAAACTCTAAGTCTGGTGGAGTGGTTCAGGGACACTCTGATGGTAAGTCGGAGCAGAGGATGATGGTCCTGGTGGTACTGGAATACTAAGAGGACGAGGTGATATAGTGGGGTGTGGATAAGCATGCCGAAATTCTCCATGCCCAGAGGACGAGGGGATGGAGAAAGACGGGCTAGAAGATGGTGTCGAGGAATGGGATGAAATATATGGACTACCAGGATCAGACGATGGTAAAATACCAGAATAAGGGAGGTTTCCCAAGTCTATAGCTAGCTCACCGTGCATCGATGTAGAAACCCCACGTCTCGGCTGCCCACGTCTAACAATCCTACCATCCCTCCCTCTAGTCCTAACCATTTTTCCTGAAAAATTATCCGTTCATAATATTAGTATAAATATGTAATGATCACATGTTTTGTTTATAATTGATTACAAGTAATATACATTAGTCTTCATTGTTATCAAAATCTGAATCGTCAGTGTGTATGTGATGTTCTGAATAATCTTCATTTAAGAGGTCAACATCTTCATCATCGTCATCATTACGTGCTTCAATATCATCATCGTCATCAAGTAGTTCGACATTAGATGTGTCAGCTAAACATTGTAAATGTTCAATTCTTGTAACTAGTAACACATTAGACGTCTCCTCAACTTGATACGGCAATTCATCATTGATGTTGTCAACTTGCACATATCCTCGAGGTTTTGTTTTAATTGGAACACACCACCCACGAAGGTTTTTACATATGTTTGGATAAGTGAGATAATAAACTTGTTTGACCTTTTGCGGAAGAATGAATGGATCATAGGGTCCATATCTGCCACTTAACTTGATTTCAACTAAATTATATTGTGAATGAAATCTAGTCCCAACATTAATTGTAGGATCAAACCATTCACAATAGAAAAGCGGGACCTTCTTATTGAGAGCAACATACTCCAATTCATATATATGATGAATTGTACCATAAAAGTCATTTTCTCCTCCGCCAGTGACACCTTTAACATACAACCCACTATTTGTTGTTTTCTTACCATTAGCCCATGCCTTTGTATGAAATTTATATCCATTAACGAAGTAGATGTTCCATGATGTTGTCTTTGAATTAGGTCCCCAAGAAAGTCCCTTCAAGTTTGGGTTTATTACATTCCTTTCATCGTGAACCTATGTTTTAGTCATAAGAAAACATGACATTTATTTATGAAAGTGTGATTTAATAAGAAACACATATGGGTTTAGGTTACACTTACGTAGCTCTTAAACCATTCGGGAAAATTAGCATGTATAACTGTCGAAGCATCTTCGTCATTGATTGAGTACACTTGTAAGAACAATCTTTAAATATTGATTACAATTAGTTAGCGAATTACAGAACCTACAATAATTTAATTCAAATCATGTACAATTAAACTTACTCAAGAAATGGTTTGACCTCATCGCAATTGATGAGGACATGAACATGGGCAGAACGATGTTCTTTATCACTTAACCAATAGTCCTTGCTAGAACCACTAGGGCGTCCACATTTATTCAAAATCGACAATGTATGCGGGTCTTCCTCATTTATAAATGTTCGAGGATCATTTCTCAAACTTCTATTTGAAAAGCTGACACGTTTGAAATAATGAGAGCAAAAATATGTTATCTCACGATGTAGGTAGAATGCACATATTGATCCTTCTACTCGTGCCAAATTACCCACCGATTTCTTTGCATCTCCCATCATCCTAAAGCAAAGTAGTAATTATTATAAGTTGCACATGTTCTTAAACATTAAAATAATTAACATAATCTTTACCTTTCAAAGGGATACATCCAACGATACTGAACAAGACCACCAAGTATTGCTTCCATAGGAAGATGAACGACAAGGTGTTCCATTGAATCAAAGAAAGCTGGTGGAAATATTTGTTCTAACTTACATAAGATGATTGGTATGTTTTCTTTCATTCTGACAAGATCATTCATCCTCAATGTATTAGAACATAGATCTTTAAAGAATCGACTTAATTCAGCAAGGGCACTCCACACAAACTCTGGCAATGACCGAAAACATATTGGGAGTAAACACTCCATGAAAACGTGACAGTCATGACTTTTCATGCCATGCATACTTCCCTTCTCTTCGTTTGCACACCTTCCAATGTTGGAGGCATAACCATTTGGCATCTTCAACTCCGTGATCCATTTGTAAATTGACTTAGCATCTTTCTTTGAGAATGTGTAGTTGGCCTTTGGCTTTGCTAACTTTCCATTTTGTAATTGAATCAACTCCAAGTCTCCACGAACACACAATTCAGCAACATCCATTCTTGCTTTGTGATTGTCTTTTGTTTTGTTCTTAACATCCAATACAGTGTTGAAGACATTATCAAAAAAGTTTTTTTCTATGTGCATAACATCAAGGTTGTGCCTTAACAAATTGTCCTTCCAATATGGCATATCCCAAAATATTGCCCTTTTGTTCCAATTATGATATTGTCCATACCCAGACAAAGATTCAAATGGACCATCTGTCACTTTTGGAAACTCGCGAAGAATCTCCCATAATTCATTTCCATTTAAGGCATAAGGTGGGCCATCTATTTCAACTCGATTTTTAAGAAATCTCCTTTGACTTCTCCTGAAAGGATGATTGGTTGGCAAAAACCGTCGATGACAATCAAACCAAGAACTTTTACCACCATGCTTAAGGGTGAAGGTTTTTGTGTCCTCCATACAATAAGGACATGCTAATTTCCCTTTAGTCCCCCACCCAGACAACATCGCATATGCTGGAAAATCATTAATTGTCCACATCAAACAAGCTCGCATGACAAAATTTTCTTTTGATGATATGTCATAAGTGAAAACACCCTCACTCCACAATTTTTGGAGGTCATCAATTAATGGTTGCAAGTATACATCTATTTTTTTTGTTGGGTTGGTAGGACCAGGTACAAGACAACTTAGAAACATGTACGACTTCGTCATACACATTTCAGGGGGTAGGTTATAAGGAGTCACAAATACCGGTCAACAAGAATATGGTGATGCTGAAGCTTGGATATAAGGAGTGAATCCATCCGAACACAATCTCAACCTTACATTACGGGGTTCAGCTGCAAATTCAGGATATACACTATAAAAGTGTTTCCAACTTTTCCCATCAGATGGATGTCGCAAAACATCATCATTAGTTCTGTTTTCATAATGCCATCGCATTTGCCGTGCTGACTCCATTGACATATATAGTCTTTGTAATCGTGGTATGATAGGCAAATAAAACATTCTTTTTATCGGCACTCTTTGTATTTTTTGTTCTGATCCTTTGGAGGAAGGTACCTGGGAAGACCACAAAATTTGCAATCATTTAATTCGATGTCGTCCTTGTAATACAACATGCATCCAGCCTCACAACAATCAATCTTGATAACCTTCAAGCCAAGAGTAGAGACAACTTTTTTTGCTTCATAATAAGTCTTGGGTATGCAATTCTCTGTTGGAGCTACATCAATTATTAAGTTTATTTCATTGAGATGGTATTTGTCTATTTCATTAAAGACTGCACTATCAATTATTATAAGGAAAAAGAGAAGTGAAGACAAAAACTATTTGGTAGAATAATTAAGTTTTATTGACGGGATTCGTTTAATAATTTTATCCAGTGGCTTAAGAAAAGAATTATTTACAACAATTTTTCAATACAACAAAAGTGGATGAATCCAAATTCAAAATCGGAAAGACGAAATTTAACATCTTTAAGAAACTGTGAAGGCTCTTATAAACGCGCGACATCACAATAATCCGTGACCCACGAGGCTCTTATAAACGCGCGACATCACAATAATCCAAACCAACAATAATCCAAACCAGCAATAATCAGACCAGAAACCAACAATAATCCAAACCAGCAATAATCCAAACCAGCAACCACAACTCAATATCCAAATAAAAAATTAGTAAAATGTGAACCTAAGGAGGAGGCAGAGCTTGACCGGAGGTAGAGAAGGAAACGGAAGGAGAGCTGCACGCGCGGAGGAAGCTCGACGCGGAGGAAGCTTGATGCGGAGGGAGAACTTGACGCAGAGGAAGCTCGACGCGGTGGAAGCTCGCGTGGAGGAAGCTGGATGCGGAGGGGAAGCTTGAAGAGGAAGCTGAACGTGAAGGAAGCTCGCGCGCGAAAATTGGGAAATTAGGTTTTCAGAGATTTGGGGGTTTTGAAAAACCGGGAACCCCAAAAAATTTCTATATACTCCAAATAAATTAAAACATTTTTTATATAAAAATATTTAAATTTAATATAAAAAAAATTAATTTCATTATATAACAAAAACTTTTATTAATTTATAAAAAACAATTTAATTTAATTTATACAATACAAAAATTAATTAAATTTACACAAAAATATTTAATTTAATTTATACAATAAATATTTACTTTAATTTATATAAAATAATTTAATTTAATTTCTACAATATAAAATTAATTTAAATTGTAAAAAAATATTATTTAATTTATATTAAATTTATAAAAAATATTTAATTTAATTTATACAATAAAAAATGAATTTAACATCTACTACCACAAATATCAATGAATCCTATTATTGAAATTGCTCATGAGACCCTCATCATCCCTTCTAACTTATAATCCAAAATCTGATAATAAACTATATTCCAGGATTTTAAGTTACTTCTATAACTATCACAAAATGACTCATATTTCTCAAATTGCTTATGATACTCTCTTTCAGCCTTTACAATGCACTTCTTAGTTCAACTCTTACCTTGACAATGGACTACGGTTATTAACTTCTTCCTACTAGGGAGATGAGACCTAGACAACTATTGAAGTCTTCGTCTTCTTCCCTCGGTCGAGCAGATTGTTGGGTGCTTGACTGGGGTCTTTCTCATCTTCGTGCTTCTTTCCTCGGCTCTTGGTCTATGGCGAACACCGATGGGGGGTACATGCGAAGGCACTCTGACGCTAAGTCAGTGAAGCGGGTGATCATTATTCTGGTAGGTGAACAGTAATAAATGACATACCTTTCTTCTTGGAATGTGTGCTGTGTATATTATTTTAATGGGCTGACCTTATTGGGTCTGATTAGTGGAGTGGATCTCGCTTAGGGTTGTATTACCTTATCCTTAATGACAGATTAGCTTCACTGACCTTAGTTTCAGCGTTAACGGTAGTATGGGTCGGCCGACCGTGATGATTCCACTCGTCTCGGCCAACCTTCCATGGCACATAACTTATAATCCAAAATGTAATCATGAACTCTATTCCATGATTTTAAGTTCATTCTATATCACACCTAGTCGAAACTTACTTATTTATGTTACGTTTATTAAAAACTAAGTCTACTAAATTTACTATGTCAAAGACCTATTATTTAGTATATTGGGAAACTATATTAACACACTTATAAGGAATATTGCATATGTATAATCTCGTTACTTACTACATTATTATGTGCTTCAGTTGGAAAACATTAATTTATTTTCGAAATCATACTAAGTAACTATAACAATGACATTTATAGAGCATGTAGTCAACTTTGGAACACTTTGGATATTGTATCAATCTAACAATTAAGAATAAGTTACTTACTCACGCACTTAATTTTAATATGTTTGTATCATATACATTTTCACTAATTCATTAAGATGATCTTATGATTAATTTATGAGAAACATTTTTAGATCAAATTTATTCTCTATTTTTAAATACATCCATTACCATTTGCATTAATTAATTACTTCATCTTGAATTTATGTATATTTTATATAATATTTACAAAATTTAAATACGCATTTTATTTTTATTAATTTTTACTATTTTTTAATTAATTATTATTTTTCTATATGTTTTCAAATCTTTATAAACTTTTTAAGATAACTTCTTTTAAATAATTTTAAAATTAAACACTTCATCAATTTAATAAATGTAATGTAACTAATTTATATCATAATTTCAAAAATAAAATAGTTATAACAATATATAAATAAAATAAATTTAAAATAAATAATTTTTGAAATAATAAAATATTTTATATAACATTTAAATAATTTAAATATATATTTTCTTTTACTCAATTAATTTAATTTAATAAATTTAATTTAACTAATTTATATAAAAAAAATTGATAAATTAAATAATTTATTATAATATTAAAGAAATAATTTTAAAATAAATATAATAAAGAATTAAATATTAAAATATTTATTATAAATTAAATAAATTTAAATTTTAAAATCCTAAAAATGCGTGGGCCATTGCGGACGCATATGCGTGGGCTTTGTGGCCGACGCATATGCGTGGGCCGTGGCCGACGCAAATTGATTGTCTCTTAAAAAAAATAATTAAATCCATTTGTGCGTCACTTTTGCGTCCAAGCTCATTCTTGCGTCGGCTTTTAGCCATTTTGGCCGACGAGACTAGCGTCTGCAAGTGGCCCACGCAAAAATTTGAAAGCTAATTTTTCATTTTGCGTCCAATGTGATTTTTGCGTGGGCTTTTACCCATTTTGGCCGACGAGAGTAGAGTCCGCTACTGGCCCACGCAAGATTTTGGAAGCTATTTCTTAGATTTCTTGTAGTGAATGGAGCAAATGGTGAGAACCTCAAACAACAATTTTTAAATGGTGGAAAGAAATATCACCTACTTGGGAATGGAGGCGCCATGAAGAGGAGGGAGAATAGAGGAGAGGACGAAGAACAGAGCCAACACGAAAAGGATGGAGAATGGAGCATCACGAAGAGGAAAAACAACGATGGCGTCGTCGAGATGAGGAAGAACATAGGCAAGGAGGCATCACGAAGAGGATGAATATGCGATTAGGTTTTGTGAATTTGGGAATGAAAGAAAGAGGGAAAATCTAATTTGGGAATTAATGACTTACATTGCGTCGACCACACAAACGCAAAAATTCTCTGATGCCTTCCGTCGGCTAGGGCGACACAGAATGCAATGTTATCATTAGTTAGGCTCACACATAAATGTTCAACAATGCTTGTGTCGGCTAGGCTGACACAAACAACCAATACACGTGTGTCATCCCTTAAGCTGATGCATTTGATGCTATCTTTATTTCCTCCATTTACGAGCTTAACCGACGCTCTATGCGTCCTGTTAAGAGTCGACGCTATTTAAAGGCAACTAATCTCGTGTTTCCTTGTAGTTCATTCTAGTATTTAAATCATTCAAACATTATTAATCATTCTTCTAGTATTTAAAAAGATCAAATGTACATAATTATAAGTAGTAAACAGTTATAATAAATAAATGGTTAAGAAATGATAAAAATAATAAAGGATTGGTGTTGGTGAATTATGGATCAACTCAACTTGAATTCGTTTAACCCACGAGTTAAGTGAGTCAAATTTAATTTGACCCACATTTAAAAAATATATTTTTCCAACTCAACACTATAAGAAAAAAGGGTTTTAACGGAGATTATTTAGCGAAGGTTAATATAATCCTAGGAACTGATTTAATTAACAGAGGTTTTTTAAACCTTCGTTAAGTTCCAAAGGTTATTCTAAAATCTCGGCAAAATAACGGTGGTTTTTTTAACCTTCCTTAAATTTCAAAGGTTTATTTTAAAACCCCAACAAAATAACGGAGGTTTTTCTAACCTTCGTTAAATTCCAAATGTTTATTCTAAAACCTCAGCAAAATAATTGAGGTTTTTTTTAACCTTTGTTAAATTCCAAATATTTAGTGTAAATTCTCAATAAAATACTCCATACTTTTCAAACTTCAATAAATAAATAAAATTAAATCTATTTATAAATAAATAATTGAAAACTATATAGTTTTAATATATTTTATAACAAAATTCTCTAAAATTTTGAAGGTGTAACTTTACATTACAAATAAGTTTTCTAAAGTTTCAAAAATTTACTTTAAAAGCAAAATAACTTTGAATAATAAGTATTTCAACAACTAATCTTGAATAATAAGTATTTCAACAACTAATCTTGAATAATAAGTATTTCAACAGTATTTGCATAGTTCTTATGATTGATAGTAGTTGGTTTATAGAATTCCTAGTTTTTTTTGTTATGAGCTCATAATTCAAAAAATTTGACTTATGTTGTTTTAGCTTTTGATGTATGTATATTTTATGTGAAATTTTAGTTTTAGTTATAATTTTTAAAATTTAATTCTCATAATTTTGAAATATTTTAAATTAAGGCATTTATTTTAAAATGCATTCAATAATTAATTCATTTTGAAAGTGAGAAATAATAAAGTTAATTTTTCCTCGCAATATGTTCTTGCAATCTTTGAAACCCTCGTATCCAAGAACACACATGGCTTTGAAGCCCACATTTGACAGATAATACAATTATTTAGGATATATATATAAAGTTTGGGCAGTAAGATGATGGAAGAAGCAATATTAAAGTAAGAAGAAGATAGTGTCTTATCTAATGTTTCTTCTCCTTAGATATAATAGACATAAGTGTGACTGAATTGTGATTTGCTAGAACTGTCGTTAGCGGCCATTGAGCCTGTGCCAGATAATAGTGTGTCTATGGTGGAAGAGAGAAGTCAGGATGATCGTTAGAGATGGTGGAAAATAGAGTTGAAGGTTATTTCAAACGACAAGTCATTTTACGGAAATTTTTAAACTCATGGTATTTAACGGAGGTGTTTAAACCTATGGTATTTTATGGATATTCTTAAACCCACAATATTTAACAAGGATTTTGAAAGACTTTTGTGGTTAAAAAACCCTAGAAAACACGTTCTCCATGAATGATTTAGCGAAAGAAAGTACAATCCTAAAGAAATAACTTAATATAAATTTTAATCTTAGATAATGTAAAAATAAACTTTCATTAAATTAATTTTTTTTTACGGTGTAACCTGTCTGGAACTCGTTGTAAGGTGAATTTGCTAATGGGTTTGAACTTATTTTGACACGTGAAAATATAGAAAACTGGAGCATATGTATTTGCAAACATAAAGAATATTTTGACAACCCTAAAAAATACACTCACTTAACAACAACTTTAATAATATAATAATATATATTAAAATTTTAAATAAAAAAATAAAATAAATATAACCAAATATTATTATTTTAAATTATCAAGAGATTGTTTCTTTGTCTTTTTAGTGGAGTGAGTATCACCACTTATTTGCAAATGAGCCCACCATTCCAAAACATTCAATAC
The DNA here is from genome assembly GCF_051622355.1 of Phaseolus vulgaris. Classification (NCBI taxonomy): domain Eukaryota; kingdom Viridiplantae; phylum Streptophyta; class Magnoliopsida; order Fabales; family Fabaceae; genus Phaseolus; species Phaseolus vulgaris. The sequence goes on from NC_143508.1 coordinate 9,448,207, forward strand.
ATTTTAATTAATAATAAAATATATTAAAATTTGTTACTAACATTCTTAATTAAATAGTTTCCTTCTGTGTTCTCATAAATGTTTGTAATTCACAACTTAAAATAAATTAATTAAAAAGAAAACATTAATACATAAAATTCAAAGATTATTTAATACTTATTGACTATCTAACTTCAAATTTGAGTACTAGTATATTTTATGAAAACAATCATGTTTGAAACGACTAAAGTTTTGTACGACAACTTCTTAAAAACATTCAAAACACATGTACATCTCAGTTGTGTTTTTTTTTTTTAAATTGATGAAATTAGAACAATTATAATTTTTTCTTTTACTCTAGTGATCCACAAATAGATAAAACCCCTTTAGGTTAAAGTAGGTTTAACTGTTTGCTGTGCAAGAAGATAGTACTTGGAGCAACAGTAATTGGTTTATACACTAAGTAGAGGAGTCATTGATGAACAGAAGTTCAGGTTAATGCATAGACATGAATAATTGTTCTCAGATCACATGCATGTGGAGTCACAGTGGTGCATCAAGTACTCAGCATGCACGTAATTAATGTGTTAGGTATAGTCCCTTTCAACTCACACGTACACCACCAGCACTCAACCTTTGAGGATTAATTAATCAAAAGGTCTAAAATGCATCATGCATGTGAAAACATGCACAAACAATACCAAAAGCAATCACTTACTTGCAGCTGCTAATTAATTTTGAGACTCTAAGATTGGGAACAAATGTGTCAGAAGGCTATAAGTCTATGTCTACACTGCAAGTTCATCACAGAGCAGATGCAGGCGTGTGTATGTAGAAGAAGGTGCATGCCATGTATCTTATCTGTAACCATTACAACATAATTAACACATGCACTCTTAACTCTTACTTCTCTCCATCCCTCTCAAATAGTGTGCTATCACTGCAAGAGGTGTGCTATCACTGCAACAAAATCATTTTCTTGTAGTGGATATATCCTTATCCATGCATTTCATTCACACCATGACAGACATTTTGGATTCTCAAACCCTTACCAAATAAGTTTTTGGAAGATAAATATGTCATAACTAGGTTAAATTGTGATATTTTTTTTTATGTTAGTTTAAGCCTGATACAATATCATGGGGTAGAAGATTCATTGAGCAGAGAGTCAGAAAATGATGCATCGGTTAGAAAAGGGAATGTGGAAGACCAATGCTTATGAGGCAAAGAGTGAGGAATGAGAATATATGGAAAACAGGCACACCAGAAAAACAAATTAGACACTGAAAAGTTATGATTGGTCATTGGAATCAATATATATAATGATTAGAGAAAAGGGGAAATATGTAAAAATTATGTGGAATTTGCCTTTTTTTTCCTCTTTAAATTCTTTCGGCATATTTCAGTTTATTTAATATTTTTTTAATTTTTTTTATAATGATAATATTTTTTTATTGACAAAAATAATAAATAAATAAATATAAATAACTTAATAAATAATGTAACCCGTATACATACTAAATAGAAATAATGGGACCGAAGTAGAGTGCATGCTAAACTCTAAACCATAAACACAAAAGAATATAAATTTTAAATTAAATGAGAAATGTATCGTTGGTTTGCCTTACACAAATTGGTTTTTGTTATTGACATTTGTATGTTCAATGGTTAGCCGTTGCTTAAAAGTTTACTTATTTAAATGACATTATTAATTTTATTATATATATTTAAATTAATTAAATGAATTTATTACTTTTTAAATATATTTAACAATAATTTATAATAATAAAGTTATTAAAAATTAAAATAATTTGTTTAAATAAGAAATGATAAAAAAGACATAACAATAATAGTTAAAAAGACTAGTTAAGAATAAATAAAAATGAGTGGTAAAAGTAAATTTGATTTTTTTTTTGTAATATGTTAAAATTTAAATAAACATATTATTTAGCAAAAAATATAAATAACTTTGAAATTTTTATTTAAAATATTATACAAATCTTATAAAAGATAATTTGATAATGAGTATTTAATGTGAACTATTAAATTAGAAGTTAAAGTTATTATTTGAAAATAAATATAGGAAAAGAGGGAGTGAAGATAAAATTTAATTTTGTAATGATGTTTAATATTAAGGTTGTAAATAAATTGAAATTGAATAGCGGAATTCAAAATTCAGAATTTAAATTGTGTTGTTGTTATAAATTGTTAAAAAATATAAATTGTTGATTTTGGCTTAATTCAAGTCCCACATCGGTGGGTTCATTGTTTGTGAAGGAGGTTTGAGGGTTATATATTAACATCCCCTCCTTCATTGTTATATATCCCAATTTGTAATATTTTCTCTCATAATAATAAAAGTGAGTTGTTTGTGCTGGGCTCGGAGATTAGGCTAAACAGGCCGAACTCCGTTAACAATTTTCGGGTGTTTTTTTTCCTCTTTATCTCTTTTATTATTCCGCTTTATTTATTCAATATTATTTGTCGGGTAGCTTTGTTAGGGTTTTGTTTTAGTGAGAAAATTATCCGTTTTTCCCAACATTTAAATTGTGTTGTTGTTATAAATTGTTAAAAAAATATAATTTGTTAAAAAAAATTATAATTGAAATTTTTATGTTTAATTGTAAAGTATCTATATTTAATTGTAAAGTATGAAAATTTGAACCATTGTTATTTCTACATACGTTCAAGTTGTCTAGTAGGAGAAGTTAATACTGTACTCGTACCGTTCGCACAATTGAGTCTCAGTTCTGATCATTATGCCGATCAACACCACAAAGCCAATTACGTTTAAGCAGAGTTAGTGAGGTTAATCACTAATAAAGAATTAGGTAATACACTTTTAAAATTGACCTGATTCTCTAATCTGATCCAATAAAAAAGGACTATCAAAATAATATAAATAGAACGGATTCTAAGAATTAGGTACGTCATTATACAGTACTTAGAATACCGAGTGTCGAATGCTAAATCTGACTTGAGCGTCGGAGTGCTTTCTGCAGGTACCATATGAGTCTGGACTACCTGAAGACCAAGGAGTGGAGCGAGCAAAGGAGAATGAGGTTGTTTGGAAAGGAACATAAGTGCAAACCGATCAACTGACCAAGGAAGTAAAGGAGCAACTTCACAACCCCGTTTGAGAACAATTGGTGTCCACTGTGGGGTCCGGAGAATTTGTGTGAAGAAGAAAGTAGATGGTATCAATCTGAAGCATGACTAGTGAAAGGATGTTTGAAGTTTAGCAAATGACATTGTTTATATCTCTGTAGAGAGAGATGGCTGAGATGAAAAGAAGGAATTAGAAGATCACTCGGAAGAATGAGGATGAGATCCTAGCTCTCCGAAAGGAGAATGAAGAGAAAAGAAGGAAGCTCGAGGAGGGGGACCCCGTCTGTTGGACTGACCAATCTTGTCCGTAGGTCCTTCACCACCCCCACTGGCCCCAAGACCGTTGAGGAGTCGAAGGACAAAGTTCACATCCAAGAGGTCGACGGTGAGTCCTACCCGAACAAGTCGGCCCCTACGACCGATACCCTTGACTTGGTCCGCCAACACCCTTTTACCGATTCCATAATCGGAGTACCACTGTTAGACAACTGGAAAGGCTTCAACAGAGATCGTTATGATGACACTACCGATCTAGACGAGCACATGGACACATATACTACACACATGAGCCTTTATACCTCGGATGACGCGATCCTGTGTAGGGTATTCCCCACATCGCTGATGGGAGGAGTTTGAGTTGGTTCACAAAACTCCCTCCCAACTGTTGATAGTTTCACGACGTTGATGTCCAAATTTGAGACACAATTCGCAACCAGTCGACTGCACCACCTTACCTTTATCGCCCTGGTTGGTATCCGCCAAGAGAAGGTAGAGCCCCTGAGAAAGTTCATCAACAGGTCCGAAAAAAGTAGCTATGAGCATCTGGAACCTGAGTCTGAATCTAAATTAGAAAAGAAATTAATTTAATAAAAAAATTATTCAAATTTATATATAAAAATTTATATTTTATTAACTTTAAAAAAATATTTTTTATGCAAACTATCCAATTATGTAGAATTAACATTCGACACTAATTAGCATCCATTTCTTCTACCAATTTTAATCCATTTTTTTTATTAAATAATCTCCTATAAAATCATTTTTTTTAGTACAAATTGACACTGTTTACAATTTATCATCTGCTGCTTTCCTTTTATGTCTGTATTTGACCGATGCTAAAGACACCATTTTTGTACTTGACATAATTAAAAACTCACTTGCTCAAGGAACAACAAACACATGAAAACTTGTGCTAATAAAAAGCTTCTTCCACAATAGTTTGTTGTAGGTGAATTGGTGTCGGTAAAGTTACAACGTAACGTTCTAGAAATATTTGTGGTAGTGAAGAAGAATCAAAAGTTAGGACTCAAATATTTTTTGGTCATTTCCCTATTATTCAACGCATGGGGTCAAATGTTTACAAACTACTTTTACCTACATCAAAAATTCATTCGGTTTTTCACGTATCACTTCCAAATAAGTTTTAATTTATTTAATCTGACAAAAAAAATAAAAATAAAATAAAATAAGGAACCTTATTTGTAAACTAATGGATTTGTCTCTCTTCAACCAAGCAAAGTTCTAAACCATGGAGCCAGGATCCAATGCAAAATTTTATTCAATTCAGGTTGAGTCAGGCATCTGTTTCGGTTAATGATGTTTGGGGAGCAATTTGGGTTGGAATTGTGAGTGAAATTTGGAAGCATAGGAACTCGGTCGTCTTTAATGGAGGAGTGGCAAATGCGTTAGAAGTTTTTGCCTCAGCACAAGTAAAGGTGTGGTCTTGGATTGCTGCAAAGTCCCGCGAAGTTTATTTTTCCTATCCCTGTTGGGTTCTGGATCCTTTGGCCTGTATACGGCTGATTCGGTAAAGCTAGTTAGCACTAGGTTTGGTTGGTCTTTTGACCGGCGGTTTTGGGTGTCGAGTTAGGAGTTAAATTGTATGTGTGTTTGTAAAAGGGTTGGACCACCCCTAAAATGGTTCTCATTTATTGATTTTTTATTGCTGATAAAAAAAAGCTCAGATTTTAATTTATAGATTCAACTCAAGCTGCATGGGAAGACACCAATGTTATCATAGACTGTAACATTGATTTCAATTATAACATTTTTTTTATTTTATGAAACTCATAATCTTACTCTTACATAATACAACACAAAAAATTATTTCCATTTTACGTCTATCAAAGTCAATTTTAAATTTATTGAAAATCTTTACCTCCTATATTATTTATATACCTAGTAAAATAGTGTTGGATATAAGAAGTTTAGTTTAAAAATCTCACATGTGTTACATATAAAACTTAAATTATATATAATTAAAATACTTTGAGTATGATTTAAGAGAGTAACTTTATTAAACATTCTCGTACTCTCCTGTCATAAAAAAAAAACTCATATATATAAACATCACAAGATATATAATAATATTCTTTATAAAACTATTTTTTATGAGCCAGTTATTTTAACGAATAAAAAAATATGTTCCTCACTGTTGTGTCGGTGAGATCATTATTATATTATACGAAAATTGAAAAACTTAAGCAGCTCTATTTTAGAACATATATTACTTGTTAAAGACAAACGCGTAATTCCAAGTTGATTTTCTTTTCAAATAAATTAAGATATAATTCCTATTTGTATTTTGTGTTGTAGTAACAAAACCACTTCAAATAAACGAAGAGACACAACCCTATGCAAAACCAGATTCTTAATTCTTATATAAATATAAACAACCTCTTCTTTCATAATTTGTCTCCTCTGCATTAAATATTATATATATATATATAGGATTATTCTCCACTTGCAACCAAAACCACTTATAAATGCAACTTCTTCCACCAACTTGTGCCACCTTATATTTCTAAGTTCTAAAGTCATTAATTAATTTAAAATATGGTGTGTGTGTGAAAAAGAAAATTAAAAGTAGCAACTAGCTAGCTACAATAGCATCAATTTTATGCAAATTTGTGTCATGTACTTTTATGATTAAACTTTTGTACTCTTCCAGCTAAAGTAGAAAGCCTCCTCATCATTCACTTAAAACTCGAATTCCATTTACATCAAAACACAGAGGCACAGGAGCAGAAGATTGAACAGAAAAAATATATATATTAATTAATTCTTCTTGATGCTGACACCCTTTCCTTTCCTTCTAAAGCAGCTCAAAGAAATCCATTTGTCAGGTTTCAATTACATCATGTTTCAGAAATTCGAGAACTGATTCTGAGAAGGTTGAACCATTTGCAATTCCGTTGTTGTTTGGCATGAGTTATCATCACTCATCAAGCTCCTGTTCAACCAAATCACAAGGGTCTGTCACTTTTTTTCACTTCTTTTTTGAAATGATTTAACCTATATTATCAATGCTGCATATACAGTTCCATAGTTCTCTCTCTCTCTCTCTCTCTCTCTCTATATATATATATATATATATATATATATATATATATATAGTGTTGAAACTTGAAAGCAAGAGAAATCAACAGAGTGTGTAAATCTTACTCTCGTGGTCTTGATGCCCAAAGAGAACTTAGGGCTCTTAGACGGCCATAATACTCTCCAATCACAACAAAACATCTTGCTGCTTGTCGAACTGTCAGTAATCGACATAACTGGTGAAGGGTTTGTTGTCTCAAATTATCAGCCTTCAATTCATATAAACACCAATTTTTTATTAAATAATTGGGTGAGAATTGAAACAATATCAAGTCAGAAAAAAATTAAGTGTGGTGGTAAATCAATTCATTAATTAATCAATTATATATTTGATCATTTTTATAGTATAATCAAACCCCAACTACCCCATGAGATGGGCCCTAGCTAAAACTGGACAACACCACTTTGTTTTCAAAGGGTATGTATGAGCTTGTCTTATCCATGAACTAATTAGACTTATTCTAATTAATACACCTATAAAATAGTGTATTCTCATTTTGTTTTATGACACTGGAATTTAATCTAATCAATTAGGAATCACTTGTCAATTTGCTTTTTAAAATACTCATGATTATAAGTCTACCTAGGGTTTATGTATAAACATCAACCCGTCACTGTCCATAACCAACTTCTGATTGAAACATCTTGAGATGAAAAAACTACATCAAATCAAACATTTTGTGAACATGGATGCACCTTAATTAAATATTAGTAGCAAAATGATCAAGTTATAAACTAAAATACCGAAAACCATTTTGTATTGATAAATACGTGTCTAATTAACATGGAGTGGGTGTTCTAAGTCAAACCAATTATTTATGGGAAATTATTAAGTTATTTAATCATATTGAAATAAGTTGTAAATAGGATTCATTGTAGCTTGAGACAATAGAGTCTACCTTTCCATGATGCTTATCAAAGAACTTGGTAGTGTCTATAATTATAATTTGACAATTATTACTCATAAAATAAAGGGTATATTTCAAGCTTTTGATTCTTTGACTTTCTGCATATTTTACAAGTATAAGAAAAGGTAAAAAGGAGTAAATTACTGGCATGTTAAATCAAGTTGAAGTGAGAAGAGGGTGTGACCTAAGATACATGCTCAAGTTTTCTTTTATATATGACGAGGAAGCATTGCGGCGCAAAACATGCAAAGAGAGGATGAATAATGAATGAGCAAAAGAAACACAATGAATTAGACAGTAACATTTCATCAACTACTGCTAAAACCACTTCATATAGACATCATTATTATCTGAAACGTGTCATGGATTAATGAGATGTGATCCTTAGAAATGTTTCAACTCATCTGCAACAACAACAAAACAATGAACCTTCCAATAATTTCAAACACGCCAAGTTTTTCTTAAACCAGTTGCTGTTTGAAAGCTAGAAATCCAGGGATGAACAAGTCACCTATGAATTCAAATTTAACTTTGACATGAGTGTACGAACAAGTCACTCTCTCTCTCTCTCACACACACACAGTCAAATGGAAATTTTTGCATACAAATAACTTTGACACAGATGTCACCTGAAGCTTTACGTCAACCTCCCCACCAAATTGAGTGCATAAAAATTAAAGCATTACTTTAACACTAAGACATAAGAAAAATATAGCCCTAGCTATATATAAGATAATGTGATCGATCAATCAATTCAATAATATGACATCTTTGCTTAAAAAGTTACCCCCTCCCCTTTTTTGTATACTATTTACTAGATTTTTTTTTTTCAGAAAAGAACACTATCAATTAATCAATAAGATAACTCATTTATAGTGATTTACTCATATAATCTTTCTATATATATATATATATATATATGTATATATATAACACTGCTTTACCTGGCCAACAAATCCTTCAAGGTTGGCAAGCTTGGCCATGGCCGCCACCATCTGTTGCACGCCGTCGGCGAGGGAGCCACCGGCGATGGTGTCGACGAGAGACTGCTGAAGCTGTTCAAGACCTTGAGTGAGAGCCTCTTCTGCTTGCAATGAAGAATGGCGGAGCCCACATATGCCCATGAATTGCTGCTCAGCTAGGGGCTCCAACTGTTGCATCAACATCTGACCAAAATAACACACATAACTTCATTCATTTATTCTTTTTTTAATCACATGAACTAAATTATACGTAAAAAAGAAAATAGGGTTATTTTGTTAAGAAAAACAAAACTTGTATGAGAAACAGTTCTTATACTACATCATTATTATTATTATTAATGAACTCTCTCAACTGTGTTCATGTTCAAAAAATGAACAGATGTATTAACTGATATATATATATATATATATATATATATATATATATATAACTAAATTTATCATAACATTGATTGAGAAAGATGATGTTAAGGGGAAAAAAAGTGCATAGATAATAATACATACTGTGATGAGTTCTGATGGTCTAAAACCACCTATCCAGAGGAAGCATCTCTCAGCTGGTGAAGTCCACATGCCATTGATAAGATGAAACACATCTGTTTTAGCAGCCACCCCCTTCAGCCTGAAAACCTCATCATAATGAGACAGATATCCATCCACAATCACTCTTAGCTCGCCGTCTGAGAGCGGCGCCTGCAGTCCGGTCCGGAGCTCCGCCATGTGCCGGTGGTCATCTTCTAACCATCTTGCATACTCCATGTCAAACATTGCAGCTCCTACAAGACCTCAATTTGTAAAGCTCCATTTTCTTACATCAATAATATATAGCTGCTATATATATATATATATATATATATATATATATATATATATATATATGTTGCTACTCTTTTTGGTATGGAGTATAGTCTTGTTAAAAGTTAGAAACTGGTAATAACTGACTAAGTACTTATAACAAATTATTTTTCATATGATACTGATTTTATATATGAAATGTAAGAAATGATTATACTTTTGTATTAAAATGTAGGTTGTCTCGTGAGTGGTGCAAATATGGTTTGTAATGAAACAGACATAGCAGATTCATCTTCTGAATAAAAGAAAATATATAAATGGATTAATCATCATCCTTGCATTATCTAAGGAGGTATTATCATTGTATGTTCAGAACTTTTTTTTTGTCTGAAGATCATGCTCTTTTACTAAAAGTGGAAAAAGCAGTTATCATGGATCAATAATTCGCTGAAAAGTTAAAATAAGCTTTATCTGCATGTTTAGAAAGAAAGGATCACACAGTTTTTAATATGTTAGCACGTAAGACCTTTTTAGAATAATGATCCACTGTTTTTATTTTATAATTTTATAATGAGAATTCAAACGCGAATTAGGCCACAGATTTTGGTCAAACTCTGAGACTTGTCCACCTGATTCTAGATTTTGAAAGTCCATTTCAAAATCAAAATTTGACTTTTGATTTTGGCTTCAAGGGACTAAAAATGAAGTTACGTGTAAATAACAGCAATTGCTCCCTACTGAGTCTCTTAATTCTTTGTTTCATGTTCTTCTTTCCAAACTGTAAAAGCTGTTCAAAAGATCAGACCAACAAAATCTTTGAGGTACTCATTATACCAGTTTTTCCATAATGCACCAGAAAATTATGACGTAAAACCCACTTCTATCTTTGATCTTAGAAAATGAAATTACATTTAAGAAACAAACAAAAGGAACAAAACTCACCAGAACTTATACTTCCACCAGCACCACCACAACCCATAAACACTCCCTAATAACACAAATAATAATCATCAGAAGAAGTCAATAAATAATTAAAAAAATTATGCAATATTGTGAGTGTAATGAGAGAGAAAAGAAGAACCTGAGAGCGAGCCCTTTGAAGGTCTTGTTCAAGATGTGTGAGCTTTAATCTACTTGACTCTAGTTGCTGCACATAAGCCTATTGCAATAGAACAGCACATTTACGCAATGTGTCTGAGGTTATATTTTTTTTACTATAATATACGATATTTTTTCTATTTTTATCAATTGATGGGACACACCTTTTTCCTGAGACGGCTTTTCCTTGCAGCTTCTCTGTTTTGAGCTAAACGTCTCAGTGTCTGAATCCAAAGCAAAAATGAAAATCTTGACACAAATCCCATGTGAAAAATCCAAAAAAATAACCAACCTTGGAATATAATATATATATATATATATATAAATATATATTAATATTATATATAGATGTGTGTGTGATTGTGTCATATTCAAAACCTTTGCATCAAGTGGCTTCTCTGATGTGGAACCAGCAGCTCCTTTCCTCTGAATAAAAAGAACCCCAAAAGAAAAAGAATTAAGGGATTTGAAAGGTGAGAAATATATAGAAAGATGAACTTAAAGGGACTTAAAAACCAGAAAAATTGTAGATTTCTAGCAAAAGCAACTAAATAAGTCAGGAAGGAAAATGAAGAAAATTGGTCAACGTTACTCAAATTCATCCTAGCTTTGAGGTTGGCTAAAGCAAAGCTGAAAGAGATGCCATGCTTTAAAACATGAACGCAAAGATAAAATAAATGAATGTGATTTGCTCACAGAATGTTTGGGAGGCATTTCTGAATGAAAAGGCCCTTTATTAGGCAATTTCTCTTGTGGTGGTGTGCTATCAATATGATAAGGGTAGAAAAAAGCATCTTTATCTGCCATTGTGTTGGTGTATAGTGTGGTTTTGATTTAGATTTCTAACACTACAATTAAATTGGGAGAAAGCACAAGTTTTTTAAAAGGAGGACTAGTGAAGTGGGAGTGGGTCACTGTTAAAAAGAGAAACATTGATTGATAAGTACTGAAAAGATTCTCAATTTGTTTTTTTGTTTGTCACGTTCATCTTTCCCTCTCTCTCTCTCTCACTTTCATGTCAGACATTCATCAGAAAATCGTTCAGGAATCAGAGAAACTCTGTGTCTCTTTGATTTTCTGAGGGCTGTTGGGATCTGTGCTGAGAAGATGTGCACAAAGAGGGAAAGAGAAAGACCAACCAACACAGTAATAATAATTGCCTTTAAAGAGGTCAACTTTTCCAGTGTTTTGGGGACATCGAAAGAGAGAAACTGAGAGATTAACAGTGGCAACAATAGTTATTTTAAGAACCTTTTCTTGTGGTGATTTGGCTGCTGATTGAGTCTGTGATGTGCCTGCTCTTGAGGCATCAGCTGCTGTCTCCTGTTGTTGTTGAAGCTGATCAAAAGCCTGTTGATGATCTGAAGAAGATGCTTTTATGCTTATGGGAGATTCTGTTTCAAATTGGAGCTCAGTTTTGCTTGAAAGAGTGTTCACTCCTGATCCTGAATCAGTGCTTTCCCCTCCTGACTTTGAACCTCCCTGTGTAAATCCACCATAAATTTTGATTCAAATGTTCAAGACCAACAATATAGTAATCCATTTCTTTGTTTCATTGGCTAGTACTTAATTAACCAAATTGTGAAAGATTATTTAGACTTTTGAAAATGAAGATTTGAATTGAGCCATATCCTACTCAAATTTTTTAAAAAAAATGAAAAGGTTGGGATATTGTTGAATTTGTGTTAGTTGTAAACATCTCTGGATATGGATTGGTCAAAGATGGAGAAGTGAGAGAGAGTAGTACTCTTGGGGTTTGCTGGAATCTCATTGGCCATGAAGGGAACATTTCCAGTGTGGCTGAAGGCCTGCCTGTGAATAAAGCTGCTACAATCACAAAAGAAAAATCTCAGAGGATCACCAAAAATAAAGGCTTTATGAGCATCAATCATATGAAAAGGTGGAGGAACCTAATCCTCCTTTTCAATGGTCATGGAGTCAGAACATCATGCAAGTTTCAAAGATTATGCCATCCAAGTTTATTATCATTTTGGTATGGGAAATGGTACCCCCCCACTCAGCTCTTTATACATATTCAAACCTCCTTCCTCCTCCCACTTCTTTCCTCTCTATGCTCACATCCATGACCATCAAAAGGAGAACCATGGAAAGAAAAACAATGAAACATACATGATTTGGCTTCATCACTTCTTATCTTAATTCCTGACAGAGCAAAAGCCTCTTCCAGCTCTCCAAAATCAAAAGCAGACCCTTGATTCCTAAAAAACAAAGGGTAAAAGAAATAGAAATTAAAACAAGGCATATATATAAAAATGAAGAAACACCATATGTCTGAGAAAATCTTCCAAGGGACATGGTGCTGAGATGGAGAAATAATCTAATGAATACATTAGCCCTGATGCTGAGGTATTAATCCCATGAAGAACTCCATAAGGGACATGGTGACTTGAAGGTCCTGACTCAGACAGACCCGTTTCTCCAACTCTTTGGCCCGCCATGCAAAGCTACTTAGACCATTCTCACCTTCTCTGAAGCTGAAACTGAAAGGCTCTCATTCAGTAGAAATAAACTCAATTCACAAGAACAAAACTTGGTAGCCAAAGCCGATGAATATAAAAATTGTGTGCATGTGTCCATATAATATATATATTATACACAAATATAGAGAATTGTGTGTATGAAAACCAGGTAGTCTTATGACTTTAAATTACCTCTGCTTTGTTTGGAATTCAATGGACAAAAAGAATACTATATGGAGAAGTTCACACAGTAAAGAAAGATCAAAGCTTTGTTGTCAAAGTAAAATATATAAGTTGCCAGAAGAAGAGGGTCCAGTCTTTTTCTCATGTATGCTCATCCTTGCAACATTTTATCTTTCATGGGGTGTCTCTGTCTTTCTTTTCTCCTTCTCTAGGAAGAAACCTGATTGATAAGTGTGTTTGGCTTGCTTTATCACTGTCCCTAGTTGTAAATACTTCGATTCAGTAACTCATCATGTGGTAGTGTGGTACCACAAAACTTTGTCCAAGCAATTCACCAACCTTGTGAGTTGTGTCAGTCTCTCTAAGCTTGTGGAGTTTCAAAGTCTCATAAAATAGGTCATAAAAGTTAGAATTGTATTCTTTAATCAAATTCATGTTTCACTTTCAGGTGTAAAACAAATTATTAAAAATTTGAGTAAATTAAGGAAGTAAAACTCTTATTTTGATTGAAAAATAACACAAGGATATTGTTTTTAAAGAAACCATTTTGCTTAGTATTTCTAATGCGTTTTCAAAACATTTTCAATCTATTCCTTTTAGATATTGATAAAAATATAAGGAATATGTATGTGTTGTTTTACTTTTAAATGAACCATTTTGATCGAATGTACCCTTGTACCAAACATGCATTTACTACATTGCATATGCAAGATCTAAATTCAAAATCACTTTTATTGGAATAACTTTTTCTTCCTTTTTATTCATGCTTTTAGTTCTAAAAGAAAAATTAGATAACTATCTTTGGTATTTGGTCTGAATGAAAATACAAGAATGATAGAAATGAGTGGAAGAAAATTATTTGATATGAAAAAGAAACGGAAAATTATAAAAAAAAGAGGTTATTTTTTGTTAGGGTGAAGGAATGAATTATTCTAAATTTATCATGAAAAATATATAATATTATATATGTGATGTCATATATATGTTATATATATGTGTGTTTTTTTATATATTTTGTACAAGAATTAGAACATCTTTAAAATACTTTTTTTTTTATATAAACAACAACTAATTATATATGTAGACGATGTGTAAAGTTATTGAACTTCACCATTTAAAGGTATGATATAAAGCAAATCAAATAAAAAAAGTGTAAAGTCACGTTGTTTGGATAAAGAAAAAATAAGTAAACTTGAATAAAAAAATTAAAATAAACATAATTAATGTGACCGAAAAAAAATACAATAAAGTGAATCAATTAAAGCATTAGTAAAGTTGTCATTTCTATCCTTAAATTTGTTTTTTTAAATTTCAACTAAGTCTTGTATTGTACATAAATTATATGCAAAGAGTTTACTTTCTTCCCATCTTTTAATTTCTTATTCTCATATATTTAATAGTTATAACTTGAAGGTATGTTGACCTCTTGCAAATCAATCGACAATCTAAATAATTGAGTAATTGTTTTTTCGTATTGAAATTTCAAATGTTAAAATAACAACTCTTTCATGAAAAAAAATAATAATAATTATCTATCCTAATTTTTAATTCTGCTAGCCCAACCCAGAAGAAAATAAATGATTTTTTTATGTTCTTGGCTGCATAATTAGATGGATATGTCTCTTCTCTCATCTCTCACCTTCTCTTCTTTCACCTTTTCATCTTTATTTTACATTTTCAAGATAATGATTCACATAATAAATATAATGCTAAAATGACTAAAATAATTACTAATAAATTTAATATGAAATCATTTTTCAAAACCAGACAAATATTTTTTTTTCATTTGATTTGTTATGAAAGAAATAAGTTGTGCAGGAAGAGTGAGTCCTACTCCACTCTCTCTCTGTCTTCTCTAACCGACTGTGTTATCTTATTGGTTCTGTGGTGGGGGCTTCCACAGGCCCTCATGTACTTCATCAGATAAAGTCATGCATTCATTTATGGAGGAACACAACATATGAGTTCTACTACACCAAGATGAGACAAGTTTTTCTTTCTTTTTTTCCCTTTTCCTTTTCTTGTTAAAGATGGCAAAAGAGAAAGATCTAAAACTAAAGCTCATTTTCTTCACCCTTTTATAACCAATTTCACTTCTTTTTTGCAACAACCAAGAGCCATAACAAAGTCACTTCTTTTTACACATCACACCCTAAACTTGTGCTCATGCCATTTCAACCAAAACCATTAGAATAATATTCCACAACCACACCCACTTTCTCTATTTAATCCCACCTCTGAGATGGATTTGTTTGGTATTTTCCCCTTCGTTCATAGGTCAACATCCATTCCCTGTCACCACCTAAAACTATGCCATCTTAAGATTCTTTTCCACTCATACACATACATGTCTGCAAACCAATATGGTACACAGTACAATCATGAAATCAGTTCCAACTTATTTTCATTTTCTGTCTTCATTACTCTCATAAATCCATACTTATATATCTATAATCTGCAATATGTGTTTTTCTTCTGTCTCTCAAACACTATCTTAAGCATCATATTTCATCAGTTTCAGCAGTATTCACAAATAAATATATGATGATGATAACCCTATTGAAAATCACATCTGTCATAACTTCTGTTTGATTCACTGCACAGAACTTTGCATTGAAAAAATGCTATGAAAATGTATGTGCTGATTAAGATGAGACAGAAAAAGAAGGATGAGGGAGACATCTATGCAAATTACCCGATGAACCCTCTAAAGTGGTGAAATCAAATATTAAATATATATCTTTGTGCTCATCTAATAACACCTTTTATAGCTTCTCACCAATTATTCCCTCATGATTGGTCATTATAAAGGTGGTGATTTGGCTGAAAATACAAATTCTCTAACACAAACTCTATGAAAGATTAGGTCAATTTATATTTTTAAGTATGTATGTACCTTTGTTCCCAATATACCTTACAACCAACCACCAATGTTGATCACATGCAAATGTTTGATTGTTCCATAAATGGAGCATTTATTAGCTTGAGCCGTAATTCTTTGAGAGAGGTAACTGGTGTTGATTCTAGAAGAGTTAATTATTCATTTGTTGATTGTGGTGTGCTATATATTATTATGCTAAGTCATTTATTACTTGTGGTCTAAGCAAGTAAGTAAAGGAACATACATTGGTGTTTCTTTTGCTGATAACTTTCTCTTTTTTGCTTCTGGCTTTGGTAGAGTGACTATTTGCATTGATATTGACATTGAGCAGTGTGTGTGAGCCTTTGGAAGAGCAAATAGAGATGGAGTGTGTGGGAATTAGCAGTCATGAGATGGACCCATCGAGAAGACAATCAGAATCTTGAAATGACCCCCCAATTTTTCCAATAATTTATATCTTCTTTAAATGAACAAAACATCTATCAGTTATTATTACTAGGATACTATACAAAAATTACTAAATAACAATACATACCAATCAAATTTAAAAACAACAAAATTACTCATTATATTTTATATACTAAAAAATTGTTGGTATCTGAAATTGTTTATATTATTAATAGAAAATTAGAATATGATTTTTAAATTGGTATCTAAATTAACTAGAAGGTTTTAACTACTAATATCTTACATTCTAAAATAGTCTTTTAAACTAGAATATAAGAAGTTAGTAGTTAAAACATTGGTAGTTAATGGTTAGATATCATTTTAAAAACTATTTTATAATTTTTTATTAATAATAATAAAAACTAAGTTAGATATTAATAATTTTTTTAGTTTATAAAGTGATCTTTAATTTAATCAATATAGTAACTAATTATTTTGGTCTCTAAAATTAGTCTTTATGCAATGATTTTGTTTCGTAGTGTAAAAACTAATTTTAGAGACAAAAAATAATTAGTTACTATATTGACTAAATTAGATAATGTTTTAGAAACTAAACAAATTATTGATATCTAAAATAGTTTCTATTATTAATAAATAACTTTTAAATTAACATCTAATTAGCTACTAAAACTTTAGCTACCAATTTTATAATATAAAATAGTTTGTAGTTAATTAGATACCAATATAAAACATAATTTATAAATTTTATTAATTTATAAATTTATAAAATTTTATTATAATAGAAACTGCTTTACATACAATTTTTTTAGTTTCTAAAATAATATTTAATTTAGTTAATGCAGTAACAAATTATTTTTTGTTATTAAAATTAGTTTTCAATTAATTATTTTATTGTAGTGTTAATAATTATAAAGAAAAAAAAACATTAGTTTTATTGAAATAAGGTTTAAATTCCAAGTACATGAACCATTTGCTTTTGATTTTTTAAAATCTTTTGTTTGATGTTGTCATTTTAAAATTGAAAATTTATTAATTTATAACATTATTAAATACTTATATTACTTGTGTGTTTAAAGAGGCCAGTTTACTATTTAAATATCATAAGTGCAATTTAAAAAAAGTGTTAAAGATTTGTAAATTAAATATTATTTATTAAAATTAAAATTAGATAATAATAATAATTTTTTTTGGAGAAAAAAAATATTTTACTAAAATTGAAGCCTAAAGAATTATATTTTATAAAGATTAAAAATAATAATTACAAATTTGACTAGGAAGAAAAAGAATGAAAACTTTTAGGGACAAAAATAAATATTTTTCTATTTTGTAAAGAATACAAATATATTTAAATTTAAAACTGAATAAATTAAGTTCATGTTTAATTTAAATAGAAGAAACATTAATCCCTATATTATAATTTTAAGTCTTTGTTATCAAATAAAAATATTTAAGATTTCTTTCAAATAAGAACGTACGTTTTCTTTCATTAATTTTTTTTTATGTGTATTCTTTTTTATTTTACTGCTTAAATTTTAATTTCAATTAAAAGTTTTACACACCATATCAATAAACAGACATATAATTTATTTCCTTAATTTTAAAAGTCTTATATCTTTAATTTATTTTTAAACTTGAATATGTTTTTATTCTATTTAAAATAAGTAAGTTTTGATTTTTATCCTATCAAAAAAACATCTCTATAAAATTTGAAATAATTATTTTTACTCCTTATAAAATTAGAAATTTTAATTTTAATTTCTGTAAAATATTTTTCTTTATTTTTCGTATTTCGAAATTTTGAAATCACTAATTTAGTCTCTAATATTTATTTTAGAATATATAACATATATTTTACTTGTTTTAAAAATTTATGAGTTTTACTTACTAATATTGATAGATATTATTTAAGATCGTTTCTTAACTTTTTGTCCAACGCATAAACAGATAATGAATGTCATGCAATAGAGGGACTCCGAAAACAATTATTTTAAAATTTTAAAAATACTAAAAATAAAGAAAACAAATTACAGTAACCAAAATCTAAAACAAGTTCATTTTGTATGGACTTAAAATTGTAAGTCTTTATTTATATTTAGTTATAATTTTTCCATTTCCTTTAATTATTTGATTTTTTAAAAAATAGTTCCTATATAATTGTAATTTATTTTCAAAGTTCAAAACAATATTAATTATTTTTTGTCAATTATACATTTATTTTTCTTCTAATATTTAATTATAAATGTAAAATATAAAATTTCATAACTCTTTTATTAAAAGAAATAAAATGTATTATATTTTTAATTGTTTCAAAAAGATATTAAATTAAATTTAAAAAATAGAAATTATTAATATCAAAAACATTTATTATTTTGTAATTAAGTTTTATTCATAAAATGATTAAATTTAAAAGTATTATTGCAAGACAAAATAAAGGCTTTTATTTTTCTAAGTTTCATTTACTTTGTTGTGATCCCAAATAGTTTGACCCTGTGAAATTGAAGATGAAACTAGATTGCTTTTATCCAATAATAGAAAGCTTAGGCATAAGGGTTGTTAGGTAGATACCATTTATTATTTATTATTTTTGTTCTTAGTTAGGTTATCAATATCTTAATCATTGATTAATGTACCAGAGGTAATCTCCAAGAACAAATATTTATGAAGAGTCTTTGTCCTAAAATAATGAAAACACTACTTATTACAAACTCATCAATAATATTCACATGATATAAAATTATATTTTTTATAATTAAATTATTAGATAATTGATAATTGAGTTATATATTTATTATGTGAATTGATCCAATTTGAAATTTATAAATTGATTGTGCAAGTTAATTCTAATTGGATGTAATACAAGAATTAATACAATTTAATAGTTTAATTTAACCCATAAAAATGTAATTCAGTTAGGTTAGATTGAAAGGGCAAAATTGGAAATTTCAAAAGAAAAAAAATACTAAGGAGTGGGAAGGGGAAAAAAAGGTACGAATAACATGGCCTTTCACTTTCACTCTTCTTCCCCACATTGAGTCTGTCAAGGTTGAGTGCAGGCAAAAAAAGTTTAACACTCTTGGTATTAGAAGTGTTAAATATTTTCCAAAAACTTCATAATTTAAAAAATGTATAAATGTACCCTGAAAATATATTTCTACGACATGTATAAATTCCTAAAAATTAGTTTATGGAATGTATTTAATATATTTTGAAAATTAATTTAAAGGACATCTACAAATTTCCCAAAAACATATACCTTCTAGGAAATTAGTTTCTGAGAAGGGTGTGTTTGTAAAATTAAGTATAAAATTATGTGAGTTTTCTGAATCAGGAAGGATTGTGACAAGGAGGTTGTTATAAGGCCTTGAAATTTGAGTATTTGTGGGGAATGTTACAAGGCCTAATTTCCAAGAGGCAAATTATTCCTGCATCATACTAATTTGAATTTGCATTTTATTACTTTTCAAAATTATTCTCTATTTTAGATTTAAAAATCTGGAATTCACAAAATACACTTTGAAAATCAAAATCTCATTTAGTAAATCCAAAATGCAAAAAAAAAAAAAAATACATTTTGAAAACAAAAAATCAGACCACAAAATCTAGAAATGTGTTCCAAAAATCTAAATCTGAAAATATATTCCAGAAAAGGAGTTCCAGAAGTTATTTTTATCCACAATCACCTTTTACAAAAATATTTTTGTCATTTCATTGAAATCGTTGATATGGTACAGAAAGAATTTGCCAAAGAAGCGTACATACAGAGGTATGATTGCAGTAGATTGGACCAAAGGCCTAAGACGAACAAAAATTTAGATTTTCTGCTGAATTCTTAATGTTGTCTTAATAGAGTAGTTTCAAAATACAATTATTTTAATATTTTAAAATACATTAAAAACTTTTTTAATATATCAAAATCGGCGAAAGTGTGGTATGTAATCCTTGACAGACTCAATGGGAGAAGTGTTATATCATTATATGTTTCTGTGCTGAAGTGAGGGTGAAAGTGAAAGTGTTATATGTTTCAGTGCTGAAGTGGTGATAACATGAACCTATAAACTAAGAAGGAAAGCAAGACTAGGTCCAATTCTATGTAATTCTTCAGCCATGTTAGTGTTTTGTGAAAAAGAAAAAGCTTACTGAAAACATCCCAGTATTAAGGACATTACAACCTCCAAAAGCTGTTCTTCTGAAGCTAAATGACCTGTGGATTTAAGTTGATACTTCGGTTATGCTGTAAACTTTCTGATATTTTAATCCAGCCAGTATTTGAAAAGGAATATCGCTTCTTACTCTGACAATCTACATAAAAACATATGTTTTACATCTCTACACAGTAAAAGAGTAGCGTACTGAAACAATATTTTATAGTTTCACATTATCACCACTTCAGCACTATTTGACACCAATTCATCATCTAGTTAAGTAGTTGCCATATTTGTAAACAGTTCTGTATCTCTCCACTCAGTATTTGCAAGGTATGAATGATTATAGTCACTAATTGCTACCTGAGGATTTGCAGAAAATGAGGGCATAAAACCATCAGAAAAAAAAAATGGAAGAACGAGAGCATAGCCACTATAAATACGTCAAACATGTTCCTAATTGCAGCACAGACATACATGTTATATGTGTGTGTGTGTGAATCCTTAAGTGCACAACTTTTAACTTTTTGAATTCAAAGAGTTACCTGCAAATGTGCCAAAACAATCAAACTTAATAGCAAGCATGAGCTATGGGAAGGTATTTAACAAAAATCCTATTCATACTTAAAATGTGGATCTACATGTATGTATCTCCTCATCATCTCAACCATGGATGTAGTGAAACTGGCTAACATCTGGCATTCTTCGTGAGACTTTGCCTCAGAAACAATTCCATGAATGACCAACTTCTTGAGATTGGGACATCGCTTAAGCAGCCCCTCAACCCAATGGGAGAAAAGATCATTGATCACAGTCCAACCAAGCTCCAGGACAACAACATTCTCAAGATAGGAAGAGCCTTGTAAACCGTAGTGAAGAACTCCATCTCTCACATCATAGCTTAGAGATAAATGGCTCAGATAAGGAAAGCAAGTTGCAATTGTTTCCAAATCCACAACCTCTTCCTCGTCATCAAACATCACATCCCAAAGCCGAAGCCTCTTTAAATTCGACGATCTTGAAATCATCTGGTAAAACTTTGGCCATATAATTGTAAAGTTGCTGATATCCACAGTCTCAAGATCCTCAACTGTCTCGCCAATATCAAGATGTATAACACTAACATCATCAATCTTAAAATGCTTCAAGTTCCCCTTGCCAATAAGTTCAAAAAACTCAAGTGCGCAATCTTTCAAGTGCAAGGTCTCAAGTCCATCAGCCTCCAATATAAACTTGTCCAAACTAATTGCTTCTACATACACACTCTTCAGCGTTGAACTACTCAATTCAACAGTCACCTGTGACTCAGACATTGCAATCTCAGGATTGACAAGCTCCAAAGCTTCAATCTTTGGACACGCATATACCAAAAGATTCAGATCCAATGCAGATATACTGACATGACTCAGGGAAAGAGACTTCAAACAAGGGAACCGCTGATAATTAGGCTCAACCCCCACAATGGAATTATGAGCTAGATCTAGTATTTCCAGCTTGTGTCTGCCACATATTTCAAGAATGTTAACATTAGGCATAGTCTTGACATTATAATGCAATTGCCTCAAAGTTTCCCTGGTGTACAAGAGCCATGCAGTAACCGTTGAAGCCAAGAATTCATCCACATCTTCCATCAAAATGGAGAGAGCCTGCAACCCTGAGGTCTGTAAAATGGTTTGTGTGATCAAAATCTCGAGGCGAGTAGTCGTCAAATCTCGATAAATAGGCCAATCTTTGGAGCTGAAAGAGAGGGTATGAAGGTGCTTGCAGCACGCTAGTCGCCATTTCCTGCATGTTGCAGAGGCTATCACCACATCTCGTGCAGCCCTCAAGTGAGACAGAATGTTTCCAATCACTTCAACAGGAAGCTGGTCCATGACGCTTCAATTCCCAACTTGCAAACCCTCCACAACGCTATATCTATCCAACAGCCTTTGTCTTGTGTTTGTGTTGACAACAACCAACCAACACCCAAAGAAGAAACCAAAACCAAAACAAAACTTGTTCAAAAATCCTTCAATTCAATTCAATAGCAATTTTGGAAGAAACCTCAGAAATCAATCCAGAATCTAGAATGCATTTCATCAGATGCAAAATGCCCAACATCTCTCATCAATTTCTCTTCTCTTCTCGCTAGATCAGTTTGCAAACAATCACGAAATTAGGGGAAGTAATAAAGATTTAATCAATCAGGTAAAATGGGATTCGGGGAATTGAATTAAGGATCAGAATTTAAATTAAATAAAGCATAATGATCAAGAACAATAGTAGTAATAACAATAATTGATTGGAAAAGAACAGAAAAGTGTAAAATGGTTGTTTACCTACAAAATAAGGAATTACGAAAGAGGATTATCGTTGATTGCTATTGGGTTAGCCATCGAACCGCACAGAACGAGTCGTGAAATCTCAGAGTGGTATCTTTGAGTTTGATTAGGATTTCCCATGATTTTACTACGCCTTTCAGTTACACGTAATACAATTCTGAAAATTTGTATTAATGTCTACAGTACTTATAAACCCCAAAATTTTATTTCTATTTATTATTTAAAATATTACTCATTATTACTATATATTTATTTATGTCTACATAATTACAATACAACTTTTTAATGTTTTCTTCTACCTTTTTATTGTTTAATTAATGGTGTTTGATATGTTAAACATATGTATTTGATTCTTGGTGAAATATTTAATTTAAAATATTTATTAAATTTCTGAAAATTTTAGTATGATTCTAACATAATTTTTTTTAAAAATTAATAATTTTTTAAAAACTCAAATTTATTGTATAAATTTTTATTATATTATAAAAATAAAAAATAAATTATTTTAAATTAATTATGAAAAATATTTTTCTGATAAATAAAATCTGAAACATACTTAAGTATGTAATTTTTTTATTGTTAATTTATATAATTCATAATTATATAATATATATTATATCTTTGTCTATATTTTAAAAATTATACGTATTTTTATGTTCATGTCTATGTCGTATGAGTGTCCGTGTCTGTGAGACTAAAAAAATTATTATTAATTATTTTATTATATTTAATAGATTTTTCACTTTAACTTTAATTTTTTTCAATAAATTATTGTAATATATATTTATTGTTTGATTTCAACGTACGTACCCCTAATGCATGATACCCCGTTAGTGTTCAATATGACATCATATGACACAATTATGATTTTTTTTTGTCTTTCTCTCTTTTTATGATTTGAAGAACTGCTAGTTACATAATTTTTTTATTGATTCAATTTTATTAATAATTTAAAACTAAGAGAATAATTTTATTTTTGTGATACTCATTAATCTTTACAATTTTTAATAAGTTCCCATCAGTATAAAGAATTTGAGTATCTGGCTTTTAAAAAATAGTGTTATTCTCTCTTTGTGTTCTTATTTATAATGTTTAAAAAATATAAACCTACTTCAACTACTTCTACTTTATTTATCAATTTATAAAAAAAAATTAACTTCAATTAATGCCCTATCTTTTATTGCAGTATTATTTTTTTATTTTACAAAAAAACATTTAAAAAATAATATTTAGGAATGAATAAAATCTATGAAGTAAAACAAAGGACAGAAAAATAAAAGAGTAGAAGTGAAAGTTTATACCATATGAATTTACCATACAAGTGACTGGAGACGTTTTCATTAGGCACATATTTCTATGTAAGAAATCGAAGACTGTTATCTTGGAAGTAGTCTAAGGGTGTGTTTGCTTCCAAGTGGGAGGAGGGATGAGGTGTTTTTTGTGTTTGTTTCCATAGTTTTGAGAGTGGGGGAGAGGATGGGGGAGAGGGTGGATGATTTTTTTCACTCTTCACAACATGAAGAGATTTGGGGGATTGATGTAAATTATTGTATTTTTACCAAAATATCCTTTTGCATTCATTTTAGTACAATATATAAAATTAAATATTATATAAATTTATTTATTATTTATAATTTTAAAAATATTTAATTATACTATTAATAACAACATATAATTGTAAATAATAAAAATAATAAAAATAAAAATTATAATATATATCAACAATATATATATAATATATAGAGTAACAAATGAATATAATAATAAATATTATTTTCACAAATTTTAATATATTTAATAAATTTATTTCAATTTAACACAAAAGTATTTTCATTATATTTTTTAATTTTTATTAAAAAATATACATAATTATGAATATTATATATTAAAAATATTTAATTAATTCAAACCTAAAAAAAATTATAATTTATTATTCAAATATTTTTTAATAACAAGGATAAATTTGTAAATTTACAATAGACCATCCTCACAAATCCACTCTATCATCCCTCAATCCAAACAACCTCACATATCCTCACACATCCTCTCTAATCCTCACAAATTCACTCTCTCCCCTCCTCACAAATCCCCTCCTCAATCCAAACAGAGCCTAAAAGACTGACGAGATTTCGGTGGTGAATGAGAGACTAATTCTTCCTCCACCTTCCATCATGGATTACAGATTACGTAATCTAGAAGTCAAAAGTTACAAATTTTAGACTACATAATCTGAAACCTATTTAAAAACTCACAATACCGTGTGTAATTGGAAACTTATTTAAGAAAATAAATCTATTGAATTACATAATTTGGAAGTAAAAAATTACCACTTCTGGATTATGTAATTCGGTATTGTTAGTTTTTAATTTTTTGACTTTCATATTACATAATTTAGTAGATTTATTTTCTTAAATAAGTTCTGAATTATGTAATATGGTATTGTGTTTTGTTAAATAGGGTCCGAATTATGTAATATGAAAATTGTAATTTGTAACTTCTAGATTACGTAATCTGGAAACTATAATTTTTTATTTTTGGATTACGTAATCTATAGTGTTAAACATTATTTTATTTTTTATTTTTTATTTTTTACTAAGGATAATTTTGGAAACTTTTAAATTTATGAAGGTGGCTGAAGAAGTGATGGAGGTGCAGAAAGAATCAGTCAATCGCATGAGAGTAAACCCTAAGGGAAACATTTAGTTAAGACTATAAGGTGTATGCAATTGACATTGCCTCATAGTGTCAAAGACTGTGATACAGTTTATGCTCAATGTCTGACAAGTAAATTTTTTAACATAACAAAGTCTGTGTCACACAAAAGGAATTGAGAGAGAAATACTGATTTTTCTCACATATAAAGATTTTTTTCAAACATGAGTGTAACACATTAGAGTGGACTAATGGGCAAAGAAAGATTCATATTTCTGAATCAAATGATATGTGAAACTAAGTGGAATTTACTATATAATTGTACTCTAAATTCTGAAGCAGAAACAAATAAGGGTCACAAGGACTAGTAAACTAAAGTGGTATGTCATTATTAAGAAAACTTTACATGTTTTTGTTTCAATAATGAGAAATCTTAAAAAACTTTTTGCTGACTATTGTAGTTGCATAAAGCAAAGGACACAACTTCTGATTTAGAAGAAACCGTTCTTATATAAGAAACGAGTTTGTGGTTAAAAGTCCAGATTGTACTATTTTTATCTTTTCTGCTAGAAGATTTCATTAGTTACAAGTTTTCCAACAGGAAATTCTTTCTCGAGTTCTTTAACATATTGATGAGATAAATTGGATAGAAGCAACCCTTTGGTGTGACATTATGTATCAAATGTGTAGTGCTTGAAATTAAAGGGTACCATTCATGTTGACTTGTCCTTGCGATCTTCCGGTGTGAAGCTTTCCCAAGATGGTGCCCATAATCAACTTGCAGAATAAATAATTATATTAATTATATATAAGACAACCACGCAAGTTGTTAAATGAAGCAAAAATTAAGACATCGACCAAAAAACCTAACCCTTCACAGATTACCCTCGTTCTCACACAATCATCGTCAGATTTCACCTCTCGCAAACTCTAATGTACTTATTTTAATTCTTTTTAGCAGTTGTCGGTTACCTAACATTATCATAGTTAGTTTTTGGTTTTTTTATATAACGTCTTTCTCTGTTGCTTGTACATATACATTGAATGAGAATAAAAACTTTGAGCGATGAAGATTATCAATCATCTGCTACGTAAGGTTTTCATATTTTCTAAATACAAACTGTAATATTGTTCTCTTTATGGTATCAAGAGCGGGTTGAAGAACCTGCTCTGTTTTCGTTGTGTTCGTCTTCGTTAATCCTCCTGTTTCTTTTTAGTGTGTTCTTGTTCGTTCTTGCTTTTCTTGGCTTCCTCGTCTGTCAAGAACAATGATCCCGAGCCCAAGGTTTCTGAAGTCAATGTTTTTAAGGATCCTTCTGGAGATCCCTCTAGTTCTTATTATCTTCATCCCGGTGAGAACCCTGGAATATGTTGTCAAAGAACAAATTGAAATCCATTGACGGCCGTATTGACATGTCAGAACATCATGATCCTTTGTTTGAAGCATGGGAAAGGTGTAATGAGATGGTCTTGTCTTAGATCAATCGCACCTTATCTACACAAATTGCCGAAAGCATGGTTTACATAGACATTGCAAAGAATCTATGGGATGACTTGAAGGAACGTTTTTCATGAGGCAACCATTTTCGCATCTCCAATTTACTCCAAGAAATTCACTCCATCAAACAAGGTGAGATAAATGTTACCCAATTTTATACTGATCTAAAAATTCTTTGGGAAGAATTGAAATATTTGAGACCTATACCAAGATGCACATGTGGTGGTACCTGTAATGTGATATGTCAAGAATCTCTCACAATTATAGAGATTTAGAGTATGCTTTATGTTTTCTGAAAGGGCTTAATGAAGTTTACAATGCTCTGTGAAAACCCAAGTCTTGATGATGAAACCCCATTCGCAACATTAGTCGTGTGTTTGCGTTTTTGTTTCAGCAGGAATGCCAGTTTAACGGAATTGGAAATTTGGATAATAGAGTTGTGATTAATTTTGCTGAGAAACAACAAAATCGGAATGACATTGATAAACAGAATAATTGGAAATTGCAAGATCAAGGGAGTTGGAAACCGCAAGGGAGAAATAACAATCTGAAAGGAGGAAGAGATAGAGGTAGAAGTTATACTCAAGGGAAACAATGCTCATATTGTCACAGACTGAATCACACAATTGATGAATGTTATGCCAAGCATGGGTATCCTCCTTGGTACAAGCAAAGAAATGAGAATTTTGAAAGGGAGAAAAGCAATGACCAATCTTGCAATATCATTCTAAGAAGTGATGATAGTCAAATTCATAGAAACAACAATGATCAAGATATAAGACAAAATAATCCCCCTTTTACTTTTAAAATTGCTGCAAGAATCACCAAACCACAGTGTAAACCAAATACATAGTGTCAACGAAGATGACTCTGCCATACATCATACCAAACCAAGTAAACACAAACTCTAAATGGATTCTCGATAGAGATGCCACTGATCATGTTACTTACGATAAAAATCAATTTATAATTTTTTTTAGAATTAAACCTGTTTTCATAAAATTGCCTGACAATTCATCTATCACTGCTGAATATGCTGGAACAATACAATTTTATAATAATCTTACCATTTATAATGTTTTGTACATACCAAATTTTGTGTTTAAATTGATTTTTGTGCCTAAGTTGATTAGTGATTCTAATTTCACACTAGTATTTTCTCATAAGAGTTGTCAGATACAGGACAATACTACATTCAAGATGATTGGTCAAGTTGATATGCATGAAGGTTTATAGTCTTCATGATCCTGTTAACATACATGAAGGAAAATATTTGATGAATTGTAATGTTCTTAATTCTAAAGGATATGATATTGACCTATGGCATTTTAGATTAGGCCACCCTTACAAACATATTGTTGAACAAGTTTGCAAAAGTTTTCCTTATGTTAATTCCAGTTCTAATAAGCTATGTGATATATGTCACATTGCTGAACAACATAAAATGCCTTTTCAAATAAGTGGTATTGTTTCTTTAAATACCTTTGATCTCATATATATATAGATATGTAGGGACCTATTAATGTTAGCTATGTTCACGGTCATAAATACTTTCTTACTATTGTTGATGATTTTTCTAGACACTCTTGGATCTTTCTTATGAAAACTAAAGGAAAAACCAGAAACTTGTTACATAATTTTATTATTCTTGTTAAAAACCAGTTTAATCGAAACATCAAAACTTTTAGAGCTTATAATGGAAAAGAATTTGATTGTAATGAATTGTATGAGAAATATGGTATTTTGCATAAAAGAACTTGTGTTGAAACTCCCCAACAAAATGTTGTAGCCAAAAGAAAACACCAGCATATTATGAATGTCACATGCATCCTTCTTTTTCAATCAAGTTTGTCAAAAATCTACTGGTCTTATGCTGCTAGCCATGCTATTCATTTAATAAATAAACTTCCTTCAAATGTTTTGAAAGGTAAGTCTCCTTATGAGATGTTGTACTACTAACCACCTACATATTTAAATCTTAAAACCTTTGGTTACTTATGTTTTGCCTCTACTTTGGAAAACAATCGCAGTAAGCTAAAACCAAGATCTAGAAAAAAGTGTTTTCATTGGATATAAATCTGGCATTAAAGGGTATGTGTTGCTTGATGTTAAAAGTAGAGAAATCTTTATTAATATAAATGTTATCTTTTATGAAAACATGTTTCCTTACAGTCTCTCCAATCACCACAATAAAAAAATAGTGATAGTTTGATTCATGATGATGCTAATTTCTTACTTGAACTTAATAGTTGTTTTAGAAGTACAGTGGCTCATGATCCAAGTAATATTGTTCATATTCAAAATTCTGATAATACACCAGAAATTCTGACACTGTTATTAAAGATGGCCTTGGGAGTGATCTGAGATGATCTAGAAGAATAAAGAAAATTCATTCCTATCTTGCTAATTATCACCATCAAGTTGCAAATCTGCACAAAGTTTCTAATTCTAATTTCAAAATCAAATATCTTATATCTTCTGTTTTGACATATGATATTGAAATTTTACTTTGGCTATTTCTTCATATGTTGAACCCCACACTTACGAGGAAGCCATAAGAAACTCTAGTTGGATTGAAGTTATGAATAGAGAAAGATTTTTTAGATACTTTTTCTCGAGTTGTTAAGCTGACCACTATCCGTTTATTACTTGCTCTTGCTATGCATATAACTGGAACCTACATCAATTGGATGAGGATAATGCCTTTCTTCATGGAGATCTTGATGAAGAATTCTATATGACTCCTCCTCCAAGACTTATCACCTCTAAACCTAACCAAGTTTGCAAATTAACCAAGTCTTTGTATGGGTTGAAATAGGCAAGTAGGCAATGGATTGCGAAATTATCTTCATTTCTTATTTTTGTTGGATTTATACAATCTAGTTCAAAATATTCCTTATTCATTAAAAAGACTGCATGCACTTTCACTGCTTTACTTGTTTATGTAGATGACATCATCCTTGTTGGAAATTCCATGGATGAGATCAATAGTATAAAAAACTCCTTGCATTCCAACTTCAGAATCAAAGATCCGGGTCAACTCAAGTATTTCTTCGGATTGGAGATTGCTAGAACAAAAGAAGTCATACGTATATGTCAACGCAAGTATGCCCTTAACATTCTCAACGAATGCGGAATGCTTGCTAGCAAGCCATCCTCTACTCATTTTATTCGTGATACCAAAGTTTTTTTTGAAGACAAGCCTCTTCTTCACAATGCCAATTCCTATCGCAGATTAATTGGGTGGCTTCTCTACTTAACCAACTCACGTCCTGACATCACATTTATGGTACATCTCCTTAGTCAGTTTGTTCAACAGCCAACCATCCATCACCATCAAGCTGCTCAACATATTCTCTGGTAATAAAAGCCAACCTTGCACAAGGTTTTTTTTTTTTTTGCTGACAATAACATTCATTTGAAGGCCTTTAGTGATTTTGATTGGGCTGCATATCCAAAGACAAGGCGATCCACGATTGACCTTTGTATATTTCTTGGCACTTCTCTTATTTATTGGAAATCCAAAAAGCAAACCACCGTCTCTCGTTCTTCCTCTAAAGCTGAATACTACTACTTGTGAGGTTTAGTGGCTTACCCATCTTCTTAATGATTTTCATATCAAGCCTAATGCTACCACAAATTTATACTGTGACAATCAAGTTGTCGGCCACATAGCTTTCAATCCTACTTTCCATGAAAGAACCAAGCATATTGACATCAACTGTCACGTTGTTTGAGAGAAGCTAATGCTCAACCTTTTCATCTTCTTCACATTCAATCTTGTGATCAACCAACAAATATCTTCATCAAACCTTTGCATCGTGCTAATTTTAAAACCATCATTTCCAAGCTTAAAATAATGTGTATCCATTATCCAGCTTGAGGGGAGTGTATTGTAATTATTATAATTCTTTTTACCGGTTGTCGGTTACCTAACGTTACCATAGTTAATTTCCGTTTTTTTAATTTTTATTTAATGTTTTCCTCTATTGCTTGTACATACATTGAATTGAATGAGAATAAAATTTCTGAGCGATGAAATTTATCAATCACCTGCTACATAAGGTTTTTATTTTTTCCAAATACAAATTGTTATATTGTTCTCTTCAAATCCTAACCTCAACGCTAGAGCAAAACCTCAATATCCAGAACAAAAATCCTCAAGCAGTATCCCTTAAAAGTCGAACCTCGAGTACAAGGTGCAATAACTAAAACAAAAAAACAATAAATTAATACAACTCCACGATCCATTTTCTCAAGCTTGTAGGAAACCATGTAGAGACCTGACTTTAAAAGGAACTGAAACGCAAGAAATTTCCGCAACTACACCACTCCACTCTGCCACATCATTCGACTGCCCAAGAATTTTTGCCACACCACCTTTTCTGGTATACATTTGGCCCTAAATTAAGTTAACATACTCTATTATTATTATTGTTAGTGAAAACACATCATACGCCTGTGTGTCCACATTTTTTTTTTATCATCAACATTTCCAAAGTCATAATATTACTATAACAATAAAGAAAAAATGATTCAATATTTTATATTTATTAATAATTCTCAATTTAATGGAACAAAACAATAAAAGGAAATAAAAGAATGATAAATTTGATAAAGAGGAATAAAGATCGAATCAGTCAAGCAAAGAGTGTGAGCACCGCCCCCAAGCAATAACTTTAAAGGTCTGGTTGAGAAAGGAGGGACAAACATGTTACTAATGAAAATCCAAGTTACTAAGACTCAATCCTCCATAATAGTCATTTTTTCATAATGCAACGAACCTCTTCCCTGTCTCGCGCAAGAAAAATAGCGTCAGAAATCATAGACTCAAAATTCTATTGGCGAATTACTTCAATGCCACATTTGTGATGAGAAGAATAGGTGATCCATGAAGAAGAATGTAATTGGAGTGAAGAATAAGTTGTTTTTCTCCTCGTTCACATCTCCATCCAGATCGCCCATATGAGGCATTCGAAGATGGTCGTCCACCAAATGTTGTTGACGAAGGTCACCGTCACATATTGAGTCATAGATGAAGAAACCGCTACTGTCATTCATTCATATATTTTTTTTCCAAAGAAAAAATAAGAAACCAAATATGATAAGAAGGAATAACAATATGATTTTTAAGAGATATGAAGATATGGGGAAAAAATTGCTTCACGTCGTACAAAACGTTTTATAAACTACTCCACATTCAAAATTTAAGATTGGTAACTGCTTTTCACAAAATGATAGAATATTAGTTTTAAAAATAAAAAAGAAAAACATTTTCCAATTAATTATAAGAATAATTATTTATTTATTAAATGCTTAAAAAATAATGAAATGATTGGAATGTCCAAGATAAAACAATAAAATAAATATTAATATAAGGATAAAATTGATAAAACCAAAAGAGCAGTTAAAGAGAGGAGTCCCCTTTATATATAGGTATAGATTATTATTATTATTATTATTATTATTATTATTATTATTATTATTATAGTTATTATTTTTAATCATAATATTAATAAATATAGTTATTATTTATAATAACAATAAAAATAATATTAATAAATAGATTTTTTTTAAATATGTTTATTAATTAATATGAAATATTATTATTCATATTAATATTAATATTATTTAATCTTCTTTTCTAATTTATTTATTTTTCAAAAAAATTAATTTTTCTATTTAATTTTAATATATGCATAATTAAATAAAAATATAAATGTTATTTCAGTGACTAATTCGGTGGTAGAAAATAAACAATTACATTTAGCAACATTAGGAAAATCGGTAACTACAAAATAAACATATTCGGTGGCATAAATAAGCAATCACATTTAGAGACTGAAGGAAAATTGGTGGCTAAAAGATAACATATACAGTGACTAATTCGGTGACAGAAAAATAAACAACTCCATTTAGCGACTGAACATACATCAGTTACTAAAAAATAAACATATTCGGTCACTTATTCATTCACGAATATATTTTTCCCAAATTATTCAAAATAGTCACCACTTTAGTGATCAATGGTTGTGTCACTCTAATGTTCAATCGCTGATTCGGTCGTTAAACTAACTAACATCATTAACAATTCATTCAATTCCTATTTCAGTTACAAATTTGAGACTAAGAGTATTCAGTTACTATTTTGGTCCCAAATTGTGACAACTCATTTTTTGTCGTTAAATTCAGTGATTAAATTGTTATTTTCTTGTAATGTACTTTCTTTTTTTGTGCTTTTTTAAAAAATGAGTTGTGTATTTTAATAGGATGTTTTTTTAATGCGCATAAATCCTAAAACAACTGAAAAATGATAAAAGACAAATATTTTAAAATTTTGAAAACTTAAATAGCTCCAACTTTTTCCTTTTTTATTCTTAGGGGAAGAATCTAAAAAAGTTCTCTAATGTCACATATATGTATGTGTATATGGAATCATCATTCTGATTGGAATATATAGAAGTTATAAAACTCATAACAAATTGTTTCTCATTAAAATATAAAAAAGCCTAGTTATTGCTTATTGGAAAAGACAATATTTTAGATCCAACTAGGTTTTATTTTTATTGTCTAAACTTATTATTAAAAGTTCAATCCGTCTTTGACTTGTACTTAACTTCTCAGTCTTCTATTATGTGATAATGAACTCTCGTGAAAGGTAACTTTTCTTTCTTTTTCTTTTGTTGCAACATAATTGTTAAGATTAGAAAACATAAACTTAAATTATTTAATTATATGTTTTCATTTAAAGCAACGAGTATTTGGTTTGGTGTAAATTAAAATGTGCAAATTGCATAAAGGTAAAAGATTTGTGAGAATATGAGTCTGGGTCCTTTTTTGTGATATGTGGTGAGTGATGGAACCCACCCCATTAAATACTTAGCAAATGGATATTTGAATCCATAACATTAAGCTAGAAGCTATGCTTATTCACAACCAATCAATGTTGCTTGCAAAATCAACCAATTACAAGACTAACTTTCACCTATTTGTGCATATATAGAAGTTATTTGTGCATATATAGAAGTTATGAAACACATAACAAACTCTGACAACAAATAGAATAATAATAGTCAAACAAATTATAGTATATTTGAAGTCAAATCCTACTTTAGAGATCCATAGAACAATTTTTTTACCTATCATTCTTTGACACCAACTTGCAATGTATTAGATTTACGGGATATGTTCAAATTGAGAATAGTTTTTTATCTTGATCATTTGTTTCTTTGTTAGGAACACTTCCTTTATCGGATCCTAATATATAAAAAATACTCATAATTAGTAGCATTTCAATTATAATATATATTAATTTAATACAGATTTAAATATTACTGGTGATGCGTGAAACATAGCAAAATCACGAGACAATTCTCTTGGATAGTTTTGCACAAAAAAAAGTCATTATTACCTTCATTTAATTGACTTGACATGTCAATGTAGAAACCTAGAACACAAAATCAATGAAATTGAATAATATTAAAACTAAATGGTAGTTTGAGTAAATGATTTTTCAAAGCTAAATGAAGAGGAAAGAGCCAAAACTATGGTTCATATTGCTAATGGGAAACTGTTACCTACAAGTCTCAGTTTTAAATTAAAAGAAGTATGCTCAAAGCTAGAAGTTTATGAACCTCGAGGCACTGAAACCCCTAAATGCATTGTAGTTCATAGAACAAAAACGCACCACAATTTGGAACGCAAATGCACCACCCGAGAATAATTTATTCACAAAAACAAACAACACACTAAGAGTTAGCCACAAAAATGATATAGGTCGTGCGAAATGGGAATATTGAAAATCAATTTTGGAAAACCAATTAGGGCACAAGTAGAGAGAATATCACACTACAAGACAATCATGAAATAAAAACTAATTTTTAGAGACCAAAATAATTAGTTGCAATAGTAACTAAATTAAAGACCATTTTATAAACTAAAAAAAAATTGGTTTCTAAATTAGTTTATATTATTGTTAAATAGTTTCTAAATTGGTATCTAATTAGCAACCAAGATTTTAGAGACCAAATTTAGAAACTAAATAATTGGTATTTAAAACCTTGGTTGCTAATTAGATACCAATTTAGAAACTATTTAACAATAATAGAAACTAATTTAGAAACCAA
Source organism: Phaseolus vulgaris (assembly GCF_051622355.1). Classification (NCBI taxonomy): domain Eukaryota; kingdom Viridiplantae; phylum Streptophyta; class Magnoliopsida; order Fabales; family Fabaceae; genus Phaseolus; species Phaseolus vulgaris. The sequence goes on from NC_143508.1 coordinate 9,483,150, forward strand.
ATTTTTGTTAAGTTTCTAAAATGGTCTCTAATTTAATTACTATTGCAACTAATTATTTTGGTGTCTAAAAATTGGTTTCTATTTCATGTTTTGTTTGTAGTGTCAATTCAAAGATTAAGAAATCAGGAGAGTTGGAGATGATATACGGTGGTAAGTTCATGCATGAGTTGAAACGCGATTTTCTCTAAAATGAAATTTGTGTTGTGTGAACGTTTTATTCTGAAATGAAGTTGCGCCCTTGTGAATGTTTTGTAAAAAAAAAAACTATGTAAGTGTGATACTGTGTAAAAAATAATTGAAGGTATTTATTAAGGAAATAATAATTATAAAATTATATGCAATTATTGTATGCAATATTGTACCCAATTATATGCAATTAATTTAATAATTATAGAATCTCAACAATAACGGTAAAATGGTCTCTAATTTAATTACTATTGCAACTAATTATTTTGGTGTCTAAAAATTGGTTTCTATTTCATGTTTTGTTTGTAGTGTCAATTCAAAGATTAAGAAATCAGGAGAGTTGGAGATGATATACGGTGGTAAGTTCAAGTTGCGCCCTTGTGAATGTTTTGTAAAAAAAAAACTATGTAAGTGTGATACCGTGTAAAAAATAATTAATTTACCACTAGACCAGACAAGTTCTTTGGTCATATTATCATTTTTATTATACTTATACATATTAATATAATTTATACATATTAATATAATTTATACATATTAATATAATTTATACATATTAATATAATTAATAATAATAATAATAATAAAATAAATTATATTTATATTATTAATATTATTAATATTTATTAATATTATTCATATTATTAATATTTATTAATGTTATAATTAATATTATTATTAACATTATATTCATATTATTAATATTTATTAATATTATTATTAATATTATTCATATTATTAATATTCATTAATGTTATAATTAATATTATTATTAACATTATATTCATATTATTAATATTTATTAATATTATTATTAACATTATTATTAATATTATTATTAACATTATTATTAATATTATTAGTATTAATATTCAAATTATTATTAATATTTATTAATATTATTAGTATTAATATTCATATTATTAATATTATATTCATATTATCAATATTATATTCATATTATTAATATTAATTTTGATATAAATATACATTTAGATATTTATTGTGTGTGTATAGTAGTTTTATTTGACTTGAGTAATATTACTTTTATCCGGATATAGATAGATAGAGAGAAAAAGAGAGAAATTATATAATATTAATATAACTTTAATACTATAAATACATATATATTGATTAACATATTTCTTTATTTAATCATTAATTTTTTAAAACTCATGGTTAAATTTAAATTTACTTTCATATTATATATATATATATTAATATAAAATTATTTGATATCTTATTTTCAAATATAGGTTATTATAGGTAGTTGTGAAGTTTTTGTTAGATGGCTATATAGGTGCTTGTATCTTACACTTCTTTTCTGATTTGAGATTCTTGTATAAGGATTGAAATATCCTTAAAATGTTTTGTTTAATTTTTTTTATTCTTTGTCGATAAAAAAAATCTTATTTTCAAATATTTACTTACATAGATTAAAATTGATATAATGTATAATTTTTAAAATATTTTAAATTATAAATTATTTAATCACTTTGTGATTATGATTTATATTATATATTAGTAGAAAGGGTTATTTAGTAACAACCTTTTACATAGATTTATGGAATAATTAATATAGTTTAAACTATAATGATATGCTAACTAGTAATTTGTATTAGAGATTTAATTAATAGTTAATGTAAAAGTCATCATTTTATGTTAAAAGATAATATTGTTTGTTGACAATATTCTTTACTATAACACACAAGTAAAACCAACTACTTATAATGAACTTAATTAAGTCAATATGATCGTAAAATAATAATTAATATGATAGTTGATTTTAATGTAATAGGTAATATGATGACTATGAGTATGACATATATTAAATTTGATTCATACTAATAGATAATATAATAAATTATGTTTAGATTCAAGTAGATTATAGATAAATTAAATGTGATTCATATGTTAATATTGTTAGTATCATTAATATTGTTAGTATTATTAATATTATTAATATTGTTAGTATTATTAATATTATTAATATTGTTAGTATTATTAATATTATTAGTATTATTAATAATAATAAGTATAATAAAAATCATAATAAAACTAAAGAATTTGCTTGGTGTAGTGGTTAAATTTTACATACGGATTTTGATCCGTATGTAATAATCTGTATGTAATTCGCGTTTTTCTTGTAGTGTATCGACCGATCCTGATTTATGGCATAAGCGCCTTGGACATCCTTCTCCAGCGTGTCTACAACTTGTATCTTCCCTACTACCTATCCCTAACACTAAAAAGACAAGGCTACCCTCCATTTAATCTATTGCATTGTGACATTTGGGGTCCTCATAAAAATCACAAATCTGAAACCCAACATCTCTTAGAGTCATTCATTACATTTGCACAAAATCAATTTCAGGCAAACATAGACATGTTTTAAACACAGCACGAGCCCTCCTATTTCAGTCCAATTTACCATTAGAATTTTGGGGAGAATGCGTTTTAACCGCCACATATATCATTAATCGCTTGCCATCACCTTTACTAAAAAATAAATCACCTTTTGAGCTACTATATAATCAACCACCTTCACTTTCTCACCTAAAAACTTTTGGTTGCCTTTGTTACGCAACTGTTGTTTCACCTAAGCAAAAATTTGATCCGCGTGCCCGACAATGCATCTTCATTGGTTATCCTCACAATCAAAAAGCATACAAATTATTTGATATAGATGCAGGCACTTTTTTTACAAGTCGGGATGTCATCTTCCATGAAAGTGTTTTCCCATTCTGCCAACAGTCACAGACACAATACTCACCTCCATTACAAGGTATTTTTAAATCTGTAGGATTTCAACAGTCCAAGACAGATTACTCTCTATTCACAAGACAGAATAACTCATCATTTACTGCCCTTTTGATTTATGTGGATGATATTCTTCTGACAGGAAATGATTTGACAGAAATTCAGCGTGTTAAAGATTGTTTATTACAACAATTTCGCATTAAAGATCTTGGAGACCTAAAATATTTTCTAGGGATTGAATTTTCCCGTTCCAAAGCTGGTATTTACATGTCCCAAAGAAAATATGCGCTTGATATTTTGCAGGATACGGGACTCACAGGTGCTCGTCCAGACAAATTTCCAATGGAACAATACCTAAAACTCACACCAGACGATGGAAAGTTATTAAAGGATCCAGTCAAATACAGGCGACTCGTGGGACGACTGATATACCTCACGGTTACTCGGTCTGACATAGCATTTTCGGTTCGGACCCTAAGTCAATATATACAGGATCCACGGAAACCTCACTGGGATGCCGCAATTCGAGTCCTAAAGTACATCAAAGGATCACCAGGACAAGGATTGTTATTGCCATCCGAAAACAATCTGACATTAACAGCTTATTGCGACTCAGACTGGGGAGGTTGTCAGACAACTCGGAGATCAGTATCTGGATATTGCATTTTTCTTGGTTCATCTATTATCTCATGGAAGTCAAAAAAACAGACAAACGTATCAAGATCATCAGCGGAAGCAGAATACCGCGCAATGGCCAATACTTGTTTGGAGATAGTTTGGTTGCGATATCTGTTGCAGGATTTAAATGTGCCATGTAACTTGCCAGCTCAACTTTTGTGTGACAATCAAGCGGCATTACATATAGCAGTAAACCCAGTATTTCATGAACGCACAAAACACATTAAGATAGACTGCCACATTGTGCGAGAAAAATTACAAGCTGGGATAATCAGTCCTTCATATGTACCGACACAGTATCAGCTCGCAGATATTTTTACGAAGGCATTGGGCAAGGAACGATTTTTGACGCTACGACACAAGTTGGGGGTTCTTGATCTTCACCTACCAACTTGAGGGGAGTATTAAGGAAATAATAATTATAAAATTATATGCAATTATTGTATGCAATATTTGACGATATTGTACCCAATTATATGCAATTAATTTAATAATTATAGAATCTCATGATTAGTATCCTACCTAATTAAATTGTAATTTGGGAGAGAGAAACTCCCTATATATTTCCTATACATGACTGATGTAATATACACATAAGAGAATAAGAAACATCTTTTCTTCTTACCATTTTTTATCATTTTCTTATAGTATTCTCATGCTATCTTAAAATATAAAAAATGTTAAAATAATATAAGTTTTCCTACTTTTTACTTAAAAACCATCAATACTTAACGGAAGTTCGAAAAACTCCAAGTATGGGTGTGTTTCACTAGAGGTTATTGTACCCTCCGTTATACATACCCCTTAAAAAGTTAAGAATTTTTATAGTGGGTGTGGAATTTTAATTTTAAAATTTAAATTCAATTATGATATATTTTTCAATAAGTAGTGACGAGGGTGGGATGATATCAATGATTATAATTATAAGTAGATACCAAGCTAGAATAATGTAATGATAATGATTGTTGGACAAAAGAATTTACGAACTTTTATAAAGAAAATAAAAGAAATTAATTTTTCATAAATTAAAATTAATTTATGGGAGATTTAATAAGTATAAATTTTTTTATATAATTTTTAATTTATGTATAATTTAATTTTAATTTTTATAGAAAAATTAATGTCCGATTAAAGCAACATGAAATATTGATGAATGGAAAAAATTTCATATATATACAAAATCAAGTATTTGGTTTATTTACCAAATCGGACCAATATTACCCCATTTTTATAAAAAAAAATGGTTGATTTTTTTAAAAAAAATACATATTAGAATTAATCGTGTCAATTTGATACGACTTTAACCTAAAGAAGTTTTGTAATAGTTGTACTATTTTTGTCATGTCAAAATGAAGTCATGTCAATATGACATGATTTTAGTGCTATGAACAAGGTGACTTTTTTTTAATGGATAAACTAATTATATATATATATATATATATATTATTATACGTATGTAATATAACGTAAACAAAATTTACTTATAAAGAACTTGTGCCAATGTGATACGACTTCAGTTAAAATCTAATTACACAGAAATCGTACAAGGGTTACACGACTTCAATGTAATATGGTTTGAATTGTCGCATCACCTAGGACAACTTTACTTTAAAAAACTTATTAATCAAAGTCGTGCTAAATTGACACGAATTCATCCTCAACACTAAAGTCGTGTCATCTTGACACAACTTCACTTTCACATAACAAAAGTTGTGTAATTTCTTCATATTTGTGTTAGGTTGACACGACTAACCATAATTTGTAATTTTCTTAAAACCAATCTCAGTAAAGATAAGGTAAAATTGTCTTAGTTTAGTATAAAAAGCGAATTTGATATGCTTATAGGTTAAATACATTCTAGTCAACAACTGTAATTTAAATACAAAACCATAAACGAATTTTGGTAAGTATTATTGACTTTGCACGTGCAACAAATTGTCTTTAATATTTTCACGATATCTAAATTCCTTTATTAATAAATAAAAGTTTCATTTATAATAATAGATCACCATCCAATAAGAAGACATCAATATTTTAGTGACTATGGCGAAGTTGAAAAGAAGGTACACCCGTGAGGGATCTTTTTCTGACTACAATAATTAATATATATATATATATATAAAAGTAAAACAGTAAAATATATTTATTTAGGCAGAAAGACTTACATGCAAATAGTAACATGAAGCCATAATAATAAAATAAAATTGTTTCAATAGACAATGAATATATATTTTATTATACGATTGTCATTGAAGGTAATTAATGGTAAATAGTCTTTCCTAATAAATTTATATAGTTGTTAGATAAGTCGAGAAGGAGTCGTCTTTTTTTTATCAGTTGGGTTAGATTCTATCATTGACTTCGGTCTTCTATCTCGGTTTGAGGTGGATACCAATAAAAGACACTATGACGTTTAAGTCAAAATTTAGGATTCAGAGGTGTGAGTATTAATTACTGAAATAAATGTGTATATTTGTCTTGGGTGGAATGCATATTTATAATATCATAGTGGACATTCGATTCTGGACCTGAATTAGGTCGAATCGTTGGGTTAATCTTGACTTTTAGAGTAGCATTATGTACCATGGTTATGTTAATCATGTTGCTTGTGTTGCTTTCCAAACACAAAGTTCACAAAATACAAATTTTTTCACCTTCTACTTAAAAAATGTGGGAGGTTGTTGAGTTTTTTTTTTAATCACCATCTTTTTTATAACATAGAAAAAGTAAAAAGAACACTGACTCTAAGCTAAATATGTGATAAGTGTCATATTTCAGTAATATTTCATATTAAAATACAAACACTTATAGATATTTATTGATAAAATAATTATAATATGATCCATAATTTATGAATTTAAACTTTTTTACATATATTGTGATTATAATAAGAATAAGAACTATTAATTCCCAAATTTGTGTTAATTTCAGGATTTTAGGAAAAAATGAAGATGAAAGGATAAATGGAGAATATAAAAGATAAAAAGGGAAAGTTGAAACGCTCCAACACTCGCCCGAACTCGCCTAAGCCAGAAGCCTCCTAAAGGTTCTCGTCCAAACGAGCCCAATCTCGCCCAGGCGAGATCACTCCAAAGATGTTGGGCTTGTTTTCGTCCAACTCGTCAGACAAGAAATCACTTAGCCCAAGCCTAACTAGGTTAAATATGAGACGTGAGGCACAACCCTATACATCATTGGGAGAATAGAAGGTGATAAAAAAAACCCTAGAGGAGACAGTCGTCAAAGAGAAACATCATGGATCTTCTTTTCTTGTTTTCCATGCTTGTAATGACCAACATGAGTGACTAATTCTACCCTTTGAAATTGAGAGTAATATGTTCAAACTCTTATGTATTGAGGTGATATTTGAATATAATATTTTGTTCTTGATTGATGATTGGTATTGTCATTTTATTCATAAGGCTTGTGTTATCATGATTTTGATCCTTAGATTTGACTGAAAAATACTTCTAAGTTTATGACCTAAATGATAATGCTTAACATATTTGAATGCTAGGAATAAATTTGAAATGTTAATTGCTATCAACATATAATCATAAGGATAAAGAGTTCTTATAAATATGTGAGGAATCAGTATTTAGGAGACTCTCTTAATAATTTTATATGTGAGAAATCGATATAAATGAATTTTATATGGGCATCAGCATCAATCAAAGGATAAAATATTATGATGCTTTTCAAAATACAAAAGTGTGAGAAGGATGAACCTCAATCCCAATTTTTCCAATTGAACCAACAAACTCTTTACTTTGCTTTTTTTTTTTACAATTCTTGCAATCATACACAACAAACTTCCAAGAAACTTTATTATTTTGTTTTCTATTTAATGAATCTTATACTTGATGATTCAACTATTCCTTGTGGGTTCGATATTCATTCTTAGGAACAAATTATTATTGTTTACGCAGTACACTTGCTGTAAAATAGTCATCAACATGTGAATGTACAAAAAGGGCACTTAAGGAATTTAGCCTTGCCATGTCTTTTTGTTCACTTTGTTTGAAACACATAGTTGACGGATGCATGGCATGTTTAACCCAGAGCAATCATAATATTTTAAATATGATTTAATACCACTTTTGATCCTAATATTTGTTGTAATCACTCAATGTGGCCCTCAATTTTTGTTGTCTCAATGTAGTTTCCAATTTTGTTAAAATGATTTAATTTGGCCTCTTTTGTTAATGTTGTTACTCCGACTAACAAAAAAAGTGAGACATATGTTGCATTTTAAGCTTAGGTGGATATGCTCGACTCCATGTTCTTCGACATTGTCTCTTTTGAACAACTAATATGTCACTACAATGAAATAACAACCATTTTGATGTTCTTAACTTTCAAGAGCATCTTCAAAGTTGTAGTTGTACTCTTGATAACTCCAAAACAAAGAACCTCTAATTAACCTCTTTATGCGATTATCCTTATCTTCCAACTCATTTACTTTCTACTACAAATAGGTTCAATCAATGGTAAAGGGCACCAATTTCAAGGAGTTCATGTTGTTTTTAGGGTTCAAACTAATATGAAGAGGGAGTTTGTGTTTGCAATGAAGGCTCAATCTTATATCTGTGATGCTTCTCTAAGCCGAACACAAGCTAGCAAGAATTGGCCCGAGACTCCGGTTTATACCATATTGACCTAAAAACAGTCTAAGAATACTGTGGAGTCGAAAACGTGAAAAGACGTCTTAAGCGAAGAAGAGACTATGAGTAACATGATGTCAATGTATAACTTTTTAAATCATTTTGTCATGTGTTCATGTGCTTCTTTCAAATCATCACCCTTTCAAAAATATTAATATCAATCTAATAAAAGAATCAAATTTAAGAAAAACAAAACTCAGATCCCAGACCAATTATAACAAATATTACAATAAAAAATTATATTAGACCTTTAAATATTTTAAATTATTTGAAGGTCAAATATTTTAAAAGAAGAAATAATTTTTTATGAGAAATTAATATTAATAAATTGAATTTTGTTGAAATACTAAACAAAACTTTACTAATTTTACCGTAAATAATTCTTTAAATGTTAGATAGTGTTTGGCCAAATATTATTTAGGTCATAGTTCTTAAAAAGAATTGACTTATTGTTAGGAAGAATCGTCCTATCTAATTCAATCGAGGCCTAAAATTGGTCATATATAAACCACCTAAATCAGTGACAAATTGGTTAAACTTGATCAAACCGGTTCAACAAAGAAAAATAATAAATCATAATTATAATTTTTTATTAAGAAATAAAAATAAATTAAAATCGTAATTATTTTATTTTTTATTCTACATATAATTAATAACAATAAATAGTGGTATATTATTAAAATTTCAATTTAAGTACCATATACAAATTCTATGTATTTTAAACTATAAGAACATTTAAAATTTATTTCAATTTTTAACACCATAAAATCATAACACTACATATTTTTAATATTCTTTTGTGTATTTTAATTATTAAAATTAATATTACTAATACGATTCAGTTTATTCAACTACTTAACCTCAAAGATGTACTTTGGGGTTTAATGACCAATCCCATTTTAAAAACATTGGTCAGTATAGTTACTAAGAATAACTTCAATTAATTATATTAATTGGTTATAATATATATGTATATATATATATATATTTCATTTTATACGTAACAAATTTATAAATATCTAAATATTTTTTTTACTAGAATTAATTATTTTAAAGTACAGAATGGATACGATTCTCGTTTAAGAAAAAAATTAGTAGGATTAAAAATTGAAAATAAATAAAATGTCCGGGTTGAAACGAAAACATTTTAAAATGTACGAAATTCATATTAATCACATTTTAAAGAAATTATTTTAGTTTCCAATATTAAATTAGAATACATTATTTTAACAGATAAAATATTTGTATGAACATCCTTATTAAGAAGAGACAGTAAAACATATTTAAAAGCCCACCATCTCCAGCTTCTTCACCACCTGCATCTATGGCAAAAGCCCACCATCTCATTCTCCTTCTTCTTCTTCTTCTCTCCGCCACTCTATAATTCTGTTCAGCTTCACCCTCCGATCACCTTTACAATGTTGAAGAACTCGTCCCATTGTTTGTCAACAAAGTGGGACCCTTCAACAATCCCAGGTTTCATTCTTTAATTGCTTTTTCATGTTTCTGTTCATTGAATTTCTGTTTACACAATTCTTCTGTGGCAGTGAGACCTATGAATACTATGATTTGCCATTCTGCGCCCCAGGTTAGTCACTCTTGGTCTTAGGTTTCACGTTTAATTTTTAATCTCGTGGTGTTGAAAAATGGGATCAAATAATTTATCCCACTTGGATTGTAAAAAGGTTGTGTTTTTCACGGTCCCAATTGTAAAAAAGAATGAGTCCATGGGGGGAGTTCTCAATGGTGACCGTTTGAGCAATGCTTTGTATGAGTTCAAGTTCCGAGAGGACAAGATTGATGAGATCTTGTGCCCAAAGAAGCTTACAATTGAAAAGATTCCAAACAAAAAGTTAAAAAGTTGTGCATAAACTTTTTTGAATTCAATGAGTTACCAGCAAATGTGGCAAAACAACCAAACGTAATAGCAAGCATGAGCTACAGGAAGGTATTCAACAAAAATCCTAATCATGCTTAAAATGTGTATCTACATGTATGTATCTCCTCATCATCTCAACCATGGATGTGGTGAAACTGGCTAACATCTGGCATTCTTCACGAGACTTTGTGTCAGAAACAATTCCATGAATGACCAACTTCTGGAGATTGGGACATCGCTTAAGCAGCCCCTCAACCCAATGGGAGAAAAGATCATTGATCACAGTCCAACCAAGCTCCAGGACAACAACATTCTCAAGATAGGAAGAGCCTTGTAAACCGTAGTGAAGAACTCCATCTCTCACATCATAGCTTAGAGATAAATGGTTCAGGTAAGGAAAGCAAGTTGCAATTGTTTCCAAATCCACAACCTCTTCCTCGTCATCAAACATCACATCCCAAAGCCGAAGCCTCTTTAAATTCGACGATCTTGAAATCATCTGGTAAAACTTTGGCCATATAATTGTGAAGTTGCTGATATCCACAGTCTCAAGATCCTCAACTGTCTCGCCAATATCAAGATGTATAACACTAACATCATCAATCTTAAAATGCTTCAAGTTCCCCTTGCCAATGAGTTCAAAAAACTCAAGTGCGCAATCTTTCAAGTGCAAGGTCTCAAGTCCATCAGCCTCCAATATAAACTTGTCCAAACTGATTGCTTCTACATACACACTCTTCAGCGTTGAACTACTCAATTCAACAGTCACCTGTGACTCAGACATTGCAATCTCAGGATTGACAAGCTCCAAAGCTTCAATCTTTGGACACGCATATACCAAAAGATTCAAATCCAATGCAGATATACTGACATGACTCAGGGAAAGAGACTTCAAGCAAGGGAATCGCTGATAATTAGGCTCAACCCCCACAATGGAATTATGAGCTAGATCTAGTATTTCCAGCTTGTGTCTGCCACATATTTCAAGAATGTTAACATTGGGCATAGTCTTGACATTATAATGCAATTGCCTCAAAGTTTCCCTGGTGTACATGAGCCATGCAGTAACCGTTGAAGCAGAGAATTCATCCACATCTTCCATCAAAATGGAGAGAGCCTGCAACCCTGAGGTCTGCAAAATGGTTTGTGTGATCAAAATCTCGAGGCGAGTAGTCGTCAAATCTCGATAAATGGGCCAATCTTTGGTGCTGAAAGAGAGGGTATGAAGGTGCTTGCAGCACGCTAGTCGCCATTTCTTGCATGTTGCAGAGGCTATCACCACATCTCGTGCAGCCCTCAAGTGAGACAGAATGGTTCCTATTACTTCAACAGGAAGCTGGTCCATGACGCTTCAATTCCCAACTTGCAAACCCTCCCAACGCTATATCTATCAAACAGCCTTTGTCTTGTGTATTGTGTTGACAACAACCAACCAGCATCAAGAAAAAGAAACCAAAACCAAAAGAAAACTTGTTCAAAAATCCTTCAATTCAATTCAATAGCAATTTTGGAAGAAACCTCAGAAATCACTCCAGAATCTTGAATGCATTTCATCAGATGCAAAATGCTCAACATCTCTCATCAATTTCTCTTCTTGCTAGATCAATTTGCAAAAAATCACGAAATTAGGGGAAGTAATAAAGATTTAATCAATCAGGTAAAATGGGATTCGGGGAATTGAATTAAGGATCAGAATTTAAATTAAATAAAGCATAATCAGCAAGAACAATAATTGATTGGAAAAGAACAGAAAAGTGTAAGTATAGGATAGAGAAAATGGTTGTTTACCTTCAAAATAAGGAATTACGAAAGAGGATTATCGTTGATTGCTATTGGGTTAGCCATCGAACCACACAGAACGAGTTGTGAAATCTCAAAGTGGTTTCTTTGAGTTTGAATTAGGATTTCCCAAGATTTTACTACGCCTTTCAGTTACACGTAATACAATTCTGAAAATTTGTATTAATGTCTACAGTACTAATAAACTCCAAAATTTTATTTATATTTATTATTTAAAATATTTCTCATTATTACTATATATTTACTCATGTCTACAGTAATTACAACGTTGAAAAATTAAACACTGCTAATACAGCTTTTTAATGTTTTCTTCTACCTTTTTATTGTTTAATTATTTGTGTGTGATCTGACTCATGCTAAAAAATTATTTCTAATTATTTTATTATTTGTAATGGATGTTTTTCACTTTATCTTTAATTTTTATCAATAAATTAGTGTAGTATATATTTATTGTTTGAATTCAACGTACCTCCAATGCATAATGCCCCGTTAGTTTCATTCTCTCTTGAGTTCTTATTTATAATTTTTTTTAAAATATAAACCTACTTTAACTACTTCTACTTTATTTAATCAATTTTTTAGAAAAATAATTGTACTTAATGCCCTATCTTTTATTGCGTATTATTATTTTTATTTTACAAAAAGACATTTCAGAAATGATATTTAGAAATGATATTTAGGAATGGATAAAATCTATGCAGTGAAACAGAGGAGAGAAAAATAAAAGAGTAGAACTGCAATGAACCTTGCAACCAATAAAAAATGGAGGTTATGTCAAAAGTGTGGAATTACAATTTTAAAATTTAAATTCAGTTATGATATATTTCCAACAAGTAGTGATGAGGAAGGGATGATATTAATAATTATAATTAGAAGTAGATACGAAGTTGATGTAATGATAATACGATTGTTGGACAATTTTTTTTACGAACTTTAAAAAAAATTATTTTTTTCATAAATTAAAATTAATTTATGCGAGATTTAATTAGTATAAATCATTTTATATAATTTTTAATTTATGTATAATTTAATTTTAGATTTTAGAAAAATTAATGTCGGATTAGAGGATGAAAGATTGATGAATGGAAAAAAATATTATATATATATGAATTATTTGGTTTATTTATTAAATTGGGTCATTTTACCTTAGTTTTATTATAATGAGATTGATTTTTCAAAAGATACGGATTAAAATTAATTGTGTCAATTTGACACGATTTTATTCTAAAGAAGTTGTTTAACGGTGATATCAATTTTATATGTAATAAGGTTTAAATATTGAACTGGTGTCACGAAAATATAACTTTTTTTAAGTTATTTTTTTAATTTATATCGTATACGTTTAATAAAAATTATTAGTATATATAGGAAAACCATGATTGTGAATATACATAATAGTATTATAATGTTTCATAGGTATTACTAATTTTATATAGGAAAACTATGATTATGAAAAAAGAATTATTATTGTTCATTTGAAAAATAATAGAAGTAGTAGCTAATGTTTTAGAAATTCATTACATAAACTAATATTATATATATATTAATATTTTTTATTATAAGTACGTAATATAACCTAAAAAATTGACTTTCAAAGAAATCATGTCTACATTACACGATTTCAGCTCAAATCTAATTACACATAAGTCGTGTTAAGATTGCACGACTTTATTGTAACATGGATTGTATTATGGTAAGTGGTTGGTTATAATGACTTCACCTCTTCCATTATCATCAACACATAGTTCAAGCTACCATCATACTCAAATATCTTTAGTTGTCATTGATGCCTTTCAGACCTTCAAATAAAGGTTTGAGAGTCAAATATTTGTCATTGCTTTAAATAGACGAGTGAATTATCTATAGCGCCTCAAGTCTACTAATGGTTCCTTAAAAAAAACTCAAAATGTATGTATTTTCTTCAACACACCAGATGTTCCTCCTAGTGTCTCCTTAGAATTCATATGTAACATATGGACTACGTCAAACAGAATGTCTCTACTCATAATCACCCATCTTTTCTATGGTAATTAGACTCTCAAATCTTTCACTCCATTCTCATAGACCACACACATTTCTTTCTTGAATTGAATTTAAGATTATCTTCATTAACATGATAATAAGAAAGACACCCAAACACCTTCAACATTGAGCAACCAATCAATTTCCCAAACCACATCTCAATTGGAATCTTGAAATGAATGGTAATAGACGAGGAGCAATTCACCAAGAAACATGTTATACTAACCACTTCACCTTAATGTCATCTATCAAAACCATAATGCAACAAGATACTCCTTACTCTTTCTAACAATATTATGCTTATTCTTTCGGTAACTAAATTTTGTTATGGATATGACAAACAATTAAATGTCTTATTTCCAATGTTTTTATCTATACAAAAGTTGTTAAACTTATAAGAATATAATTCCAACTTGTTGCTTATTCTTATATGCTTCACCATCTTCTTCATCTAGTTGTTGAGTGCTAGAACTTTTCAAAGGCTTATGATTTTTATTTCCTCACAAGCATTCGAGTAAATATTAAATAATCAATGATATCTAAAAGAAATACTTGGCACCTCTCAACAATAAAACTTTCAACAACACCAATAATCAACATGTTGTAGTCCAACATGACCTTTGTCTTGTGTAACTGATGGAGGACCATCCTTGCTAAAGTCACCATTCTTCTCAACTAAGAGCAGGTTCAACTTAGAAGAATTTAGAAATAATATATGTCTTAGTTTTTGTATAAAATGTAAATAGTAGAATAATATTTTCTAGCTTAGTATTTCTAAGCCAACTTTAGAATAGGAATATCTTTCTCTCCAAACAATACTACCTGGGAGCGCTTATTCTTAGGCATGTTGACTCTTCAAGTTCCTTAAAGAGTGAAGCTAGGCGCCTCCTTCCTTGTCTCTCCAAATCACTCAAAGACACATGACAAGCTATGAATGTAGAGCTTCTTGTAAATAGGATTGTCAAATGACAAGCTAGGAATGAAGATTTTTCTATACATAGGATTGCCACATGGCATGCTAGGAATGGAGAGTATTTTGAGAACTCATTAGTCATTTTTAGGAGTCTCTTTAGATTATAAATAAGAGACTCCCTTCTTTTAATTTCTAGACTTGATTGATATATGAAATTGTGTTTTTGAAATTCTCAGCACACTGATCCAAGTCTCTTTTCTATGATGCTTCTTGCATTCTTAGAAACTAACTCAAGGAAGTTGGCCTAACCTCTTCCTTGGTCCTTGCACCTTGTAAAACTCACACCCAAACCAAGAACTTCCATGACCATTTGGTGCTCCCTCCAAAAATCTATAAGTCTTTCATTACCTTCCATCAATCTCCATTGAACACTCAAGACAAATTGCATCAGGTGGACCAGAGCAAGGCCACAATCCTGATATGCCTTTATCTCAAAAACAAATTTGGTTGTTTCACTACGCCACACCATATCCTTGTTGTTTTCCATATGTTCTTCAATTTTTTGTAAGGTGTCACTGTTTATTTATAGCTTCCATCGATTGTTTTCATTTTCCACTGATTATTTTCTTTGGTTTTGATGTTTTTTGAACTTCCATGGGTTGTTCTTCATGTTCATGTGTTAGGTTCAGTTCATCTCTCTTTAAATGTCGTAGAGTTATCTGTTTTAATTTTTTTTCTTTGTGATGTGTGATGAATCCGCACCAATACCCCTAAAAAATTGTGTTCAAATTCATTTTGGTTCAAATTTGGGTATTTTTCTTGAGTAGTTTTGTGTTTTTGATTGAGTTTTCACTAGTGCAAAATGTATAAACAAGTGTGGTTTATTTAGTGCGGTTTTGCGCTCAAACGCTTTCATAAAAAACGCGGTGACATTTTTGTAATTAAGTTCATTTACAAGGGTGGCTATTTGTACAACCGCCTTTGTAAATCAAAACGCTTTGATATACGAGGGTGGTTATACAAATAGCCGCACTCGTAAATCAAAACGCTTGATTTACGAGTGCGGCTTTACAAATAGTCGCCTTCTTAAAACCTTTTTAACCCTAATTTAGAAATGCACCACTTATGTTTTGATACTCTCATTTCTCTCGCGCTTTGTTTCTCTTATGTGTTTCCTCCATTAATTGTGCTTCCTCTTTTCTTCCTCTCTTCTTTGCATTGTCTTTGTGCCATCGGTAAGCATTGTCTTCCTCTCTTCTTCTTCACCATTGATTTTTGTATGTTTTGTGTTTCTCTTATGTTTTGTATTATGTCATTGCTAAGGTCATGCTTGGGAAGGTTTTTGTTTACGCTTTCTGTTGTGCCTTCCTTGTCATTGTTGTCGCCTTGCTCCGTCATATATTTGCGTTTCTTTGGAGAATTTTTATTTGCGTTTTTGGACTTCCATTGGGATGAAATACGAAGATGTATAATATGGATGCACCAAGAGATCAAAAGAAATGCTAAAATAATGACTATGTTCTTTGAAAAAGATCAAAGTTGAAAACATTGATTAGAAACCCAATCAACGGCGAAAAAGAAAAGAAACCCTGAACGTCTCTCGTAAATGTGATTTATAAATGCAGCTATGTAAATAGCCGCATTTATAATCAAATTTACGAATGAGACTATATATATAGCCGCCTTCTTATCTCTTCCATTTAAAAATGTGTGCTCATCAAATGTGGTTATATAGCCGCCCTTATAAATGTAAAATAGTCGCACTCGTTTTTCTTTTATGCACCAGTGTTTTTCTTTTCAATTAGGTGAGAGCTATGTTTCTAATTTTGTTTTTCCATGAATCTTGGATAGTTTTTGTTTTAATTGTCACATAATTATAGTTTTCCACCTATTACATATGTGTTAAAAGACCTCTTAGACGTGCACACCAAGTATTTGTGTTTTTTTCATAAAATTTGTAGAAGCTTTTAAGTCTTTTTCTTTTGTAGTCTATGAGTTCTTGAGTGATATTTACTCATTAGTGCTTTCTATTACATAATTTTCCATTATGTCTTTTAGTTTGTTCTTATTTCAATTGGATTCCTAGGTTTTTCTTCCTGTTTAGATTTTTCAAGTTTCTCTTTTGGTTTTGAAAATTTATTCTGAGTTTGGTTTTTAGTAAACAAATCTGAGAAACAATTACAAAAGTTCATTGAGATGTTTTTTAAATCCATTTAAAAATACATGTCAAAAAAAATGTAGCAAAAAAGATATAAATAGTAATGCCAAGAAAAACAAGTTTTTTTGTGTTGATCGTTCTCGGTTTGAAATTTATTAAGCCTTATTCTTTTAGTGTTTTGACTTGGAATTTTTATCAGACATTACTTATGATGTTTTTCATTTGTCATTAAAATTTGAGGCTCATATTTGTGGTATATTTTTTGCAATAAAATTTTGAGTCTTCCCTACCAGTGTTGAAAAAACAGTGTCAAGTTCTGAACCCTAGTGTTGCGGTATTTGATTTATTTCTCATAGAATATACATCCTTTTGACCCAAAATTTGTTGCATTTGATCAAATTTTGTGTTGAAGTTCTCATGTAAAATATTTATACAAAAATAGTTTATGAAAAAATTGGTATAAATTTTGGACTATTTAGTGTTTGTCCAAACTAGATTTTTCTTTTGTGATCCACTCTAGAGCCATTCTTAGATTCATTTTTTTGTTTTGTGCTAGCCTTTATTCTTACCTTTAATTGTGGTTTGTATTTTCTTTGGTTTTCCATTAAAATTTGTCACATTAATCTCATTTTGGTTTAGCTTTCCAAATTGTGTTTTTCTTGCTTTATTTTCTTGGATTCCTTGGTTGGTGAAGACTTTGGAGCTTGCAAGTTGTTGGTGTTTAAGGAAAGAGGATTCTTGGGTTTCTTAGTTGAGGTTCTATTTTTGCAAAGATATTTCCAAAGGAGAGAAAATATGATACAAGAGAATTCAGTGCACAAAGTTGGATTCTTGCATTCTTAGAAACTCAAGGAAGTTGGTCTAACCTATTCCTTGGCCCTTGCACCTTGTAAAACTCACGCCTAAACCAAGAACTTTCATGACCATTTGGTGCTTCCTTAAAAAATCTACAAATCTTTCGTTGCCTTCCTTTAATCTCCGTTGAACACTCAAGACAAATTGCATCAATAACTATGTCAGAAAATTTTGCTTATGTTGTTTCCCAAAGACACAATGTTCACAAAACAGAAAAACTTTCACCTTGTGCTTACTCAATATCTCTTGTTTGAACAATATATTCAAACCATGTACACTTATTTGACCTAGATACATGTGTTACAAAAAATTACATGACTACATACGACCCTTACCCTTGAATGATATACAAATTTCTTTTTCAATTTATTTGTATCACCACAAAACTAAATAATCAATTATTTGGTTGTTTGAGAAGAATTGATTATGTCAACCACATAATTAAATATTATAGATAAATATGGCTTCCTAGGTTGGTTGAAACATGCCCATTCATCTAATTATAATATCTTAAACATTAAATAAACTCTTACAATGAAGTTTATAATAAAGAGTTGAAACGTGTAGGAATTATTTACCTCAAGTCTAGATGGTTTTAGTGAAAATGGGTGAAGAGATAAACCAATTGTGTTGTGGCTTATTGTTAATTCCTCTTAGTTACAACTTCAACCATACAAAAAAGTTAAAGAGAAATGGCTTCAATTTCTTACTTAAAAATTTGGCAGGTTGTTGAGTTTTTTTTAATCACCACCTCTTTATAGCATGAGCAAGTGACTCTAAACTAAACATGTGAATGTACAAAAAAGGAACTTAAGGAATATTAGTCATGCCATGTCTTTCTGTCCACTTTGTTTGAAACACATAGTTGATGGATGCATGACACATTTAACCCAAAGCAACTATAATATTTTTAATATGATTTAAAATCACTTTTGGTCCCAATATTTGTTGTAATTACTCAATGTGATCCTTCAATTTTCTTGGACTCAATGTAGTTTTCAATTTTGTTAAAATGATTCAATTTGGTCCCTTTTGTTAATATCGTTACTCTGACTAACAACAGAGTGAGACATGAGACATATGTTGCATTTTAAACTTAGGTGGATATTGTGTGGCCTTTGTGACACATATGTGGCATTTTAAATTTAGATGGATAGGCTCAACTATGTGTGTCCTTTGACACAGTCTCTTTTGAAGAGCTCATTGGTCACTACAACAAACTGTATAAGAACAACCACTTTGATATGCTTCAATTTCAAGAGTGTTTCTAGAGTTGTAGTTACACTCTTGTTACTTCCAAAACAAAGAACCTCTAATATAACCTCTTTATGCGGTTATCTTTATCTTATAACTCATTTACTTTCTACTACAAATAGGTTCAATCAATGACGAAGATCGATTTCGACGAGTTAGTATTGCGTTTTTAGGGTTCGAACTAGTATGAATAGGGAGTTTGCATTTGCAATGAAGAACCCAATCTTAGATCTACAACACTTCTCTAGACCGAACACATGCTAGCAAGAATTGGCCTGAGGCTCCTGTTAATACCATATCGACCTAGTCCAAGAAGTCTTGGAGTTGAAAACATTAAAGGACGTCTTAACCGAAAAAGAGACTATAAATTATATGATGTCAATGTACAACATTTTAAATCAACTCTCAAGTGTTTATGTGCATTTGTCAAATCATCACCCTCTTAACAACATCAACATTCATATAATGAAAATGACCAAAATGAGTCATTTTAATAAAATTGAAGACCACCTTAAAAAAAAAAAAAACTAAGGAGTCACATCAAACATTGTGACAAATATTGGAAGCAAAAGTGATATTAAAAACTTTACATATTTTGAACTATTTGAAAGTCAAATATTTTAATAAAAAACATAATCTGTCTTTTTATGAGAAATTAATATTAATAATTGAATTTTTTCGATTCTTGAAATAATAAACAAAACTTAACTAATTTTACCGTAAATAATTATTTAAATATTAGATAGTGTTAGGCCAAATATTCTTTAGTCATAGTTCTTAAAAAGAATTGACTTATTGTTAGGAAGAATCGTCCCTATCTAATTCAATTAAGGAGTAAAATTGGTCATATATAAAACCACTTAAATCAGTGTTAAATTGGTCAAACTTGATCAAACCGGTTCAGCAAAGAAAAATAAGAAATCATAATTATAATTTTTTTCTTAAGAAATAAAAATAAATTAAAATCGTAATCATTTTATTTTTTATTCTTCATATAATTAATAACAATAAATAGTGATATATTGTTAAATTTTCAATTTAAGTATCATATAAAAATTCTATGTATTTTAAATTATAAGAACATTTAAAATTTATTTTAATTTTTAACATCACAAAATTATAACACTATATATTTTTAATATTCTTTTATGCATTTTAATTATTAATACGATTCAATTTATTCAACTACTTAACCTTAAAGATGTACTTTGACGAGTTGAATGACCAATCCCATTTTAAAAACATTGGTCAGTATAGTTACTAAGAATTACTTAAATTAATTATATTAATTGGTTATAATATATATATATATATATATATAAAATATCTAAAATATATTTTTTACTAGACTTAATTTATTTTAAAGTACATAATGGATACTGAATTGGTCTACCGAGAGATCGAGGTTGAAAGAACGAAAGTGAATCAGCAAAAAATTTAAATTAAGTTTGTAGTTCTTAGAACCATTTTCATTTTTTTTTCATTAATTTTGATTTGGTCTTACAATAGATGCTTGTTTGTGTTCAGAACTTGTGTGTCATGTGTCTGTATAATGTAAGCATTTGACTCTGCATCTAGCTCAGTTTCTTCACCACCTGCATCTATGGCAAAAGCCCACCATCTCATTCTCCTTCTTCTTCTTCTTCTTCTCTCCGCTACTCTACAATTCTCTTCATCTTCACCCTCCGATCACCTTTACAATGTTGGAGAACTCGTCCCAATGTTTGTCAACAAAGTGGGACCCTTCAACAACCCCAGGTTTCATTCTTTCTCTCATTGCTTTTTCATGTTTCTGTTCATTGAATTTCTGTTTACACAATTCTTCTGTGGCAGTGAGACCTATGAATACTATGATTTGCCATTCTGCGCCCCAGGTTAGTCACTCTTGGTCTTAGGTTTAAGGTTTACTTTTTAATCTCGTGGTGTTGAAAAATGGGATCAAATAATTTGCCCCACTTGGATTGTAAAAAGGTTGTGTTTTTCACAGTCCCAATTGTAAAAAAGAAAGAGTCCCTGGGGGAAGTTCTCAATGGTGACCGTTTGAGCAATGCTTTGTATGAGTTCAAGTTCCGAGAGGACAAGACTGATGAGATCTTGTGCCCAAAGAAGCTTACAATTGATCAAATTGCGTTCTTTAAGCGAGCTATAAACCGTGAATTTTACTTCCAATTTTACCTGGATGATCTTCCATTCTGGGGGTTCATTGGGAAACTTGAAGAAGATAGGTGGACTCCTGGTGGAGGAGGACCAAACTATTACATTTTTCCACATGTACAATTTCATGTTCTTTACAATGGGAATCAAGTCATACAAGTAAATGCATTTGGCGATCCAAATCGTGCTGTAGATATTACTAAAGATCAAAGTATTGATGTTAAGTTCACTTATTCTGTTACCTGGAATGCCACTAAAATACGTTTTGAGAACAGAATGGATAGATACTCAAGGGCTTCGTTGATGTCTGCGCATCAGCAAGTTCATTGGTTCTCGTTCATCAACTCAATTGTCATCATTTTGCTTTTGACTGGTTTGCTTGCCCTGCTTTATATGCGACATCTGAGGATTGATTTGAAAAAGTAACTTTCTTCTTTAGTCATAATTCTACAACAGCATAATATGAGAAGGCTGTCTTTTTCTTAGCCTAACCTAATAGTTTTTCATTTACAATTTAGGTACTCTAATGCAAATGAAGAAGATAAAGAGGTTGGTTGGAAGTCCATCCACGGCGATGTATTCAGACCTCCTCCTAACTCATCCTTACTTTTTGCTGTTGTTGGAACTGGTACCCATTTGCTAATCTTGTAAGCTACTCTTGTTGTCAAAAATACATATTCCTTGATCCTCTCCCCAAAAGCCATGCATTCAGCCTCTAGTCTTTACATGGCAATGTTATGACTATAATATATTAAGGTGTGTGATGTATAGTTTCATTTATGCATCAACCATCCAAGGATTTTTTTCAAATCCTTTTGCAATCTGATCTGAATATAGAATATCAAGTGATAGCAAAGACCAAAAACATTCTCCTTATATTTAATGTCGTTATGAATCGTTATTTTTGTCCATGTGTTTAATGGTGGAAAATAGTAATTACCACCAGTTCTCTTTTAACTTTGTTCCTCTTTTTATATAAATAACGCCCCCTTTTCCTTCAGGATTTGTGTCTTGCTGTTTCTAGCACTTATTGGCACCCTCTATCCCTACAATCGTGGTGGACTGTTAAATTGGCTTGTCTTGCTGTATGCTCTTTTTTCTGTATTTGCTGGCTACACTGCAGCATCCTTCCATGGCCAGTTTGCTGAGAATGGATGGGTAATTGTATATGCAATTTCACAAGAAAGGAAAACAATAAATGTTTCTCTTTTGATGTTACTTTTGTCTCACTAAAACAATTATGATTTGGCTGTAATTCCAGGAAAGGACTGTTGGTCTTGCAGGGGTTCTTTACACTGGACCAGTGTTTGTTGCAGCCTCTATCCTCAACATAGTTGCAATCTCTTACAGGGCTACAGTTGGACTCCCATTTGGTTCCATTATTGTGATTCTTGTTTTATTCACATTTCTCGCCATCCCATTGCTTGCATTTGGTGGAGTGATTGGATACCGTTTTAGATCTAAATTTCAAAGCCCCTCTGCTACAAAGAGACACCCAAGAGAAATTCAACAGCTTGCTTGGTACAGGAGAACACCATTTCTAATGTTTATTGGGGGTCTTGTGCCTTTTAGTGCAATTGTCCTGCAACTACATCAGGTGTATGCTAGTATGTGGGGCTACAAAATATACACTCTTCCTAGCATTTTGTTTGTCACATTCATTCCAACCATTGTGATCATTGCACTTGTCAGTATTGGCTTGACATACATTCAACTATCTGTGGAAGACCATGAATGGTGGTGGAGGTATGTTGTGTTGCTGATATCAATGCTTGCAGCTTGCTTCCATTTAATTTTTTTCTCCTTACACTCCCTCTCTTGTGTGCCTCTGGAGAAATATTTTATCCTTGATAACCATGAAATCCTAAGAGAAATCAATGTGGTGATGATTGAGTAGGGATGTAACTAATTTTAAAAACCTGTAATTAAGTACCTATCAATAAATAATAAATAACGCATACAAAATAGATCCTGATTGTCTAAGATTAACCCTGATATCACAACTATTATCCCTTTCTCAAAACATGAAAGATAGAGATATGTAGCAAAAATTATTTTTAATATCAAAGATTGTACATGAGGGATGATATGATTAGCTGAAATGGTCTATTACACA
This sequence comes from Phaseolus vulgaris, assembly GCF_051622355.1. Classification (NCBI taxonomy): domain Eukaryota; kingdom Viridiplantae; phylum Streptophyta; class Magnoliopsida; order Fabales; family Fabaceae; genus Phaseolus; species Phaseolus vulgaris. Next base: position 9,506,589 of record NC_143508.1, read on the forward strand.
GCCATTTCTACTAGGAAAAAGACTATCAGGAAATGTTTATGTTATAAATTCAATTCAAATGCATTAATTGTTTCAAAGGCTTTAAAAGAAAAAGGAATAAAGCTGGCTGCCTTTTTGCATTCCTAGTTTCCTTATGTACTGCTGTGTTGATATGGTTTTTCCTTTCAATTCAAATCTTAACAGTACCCTGTCCTCACCCCTACTGTACTTTCTTATCTCCTTTTCAAGAACACTTATTTTGAAAAAAAAAATGAAATGTTTCATTCATATTTAGATTTTATCAATGGAGGTTGAAAAAGTTAAAATGTTTGCATTCTAGTTCTAGATGATGTTTTCATAAGAAATTTGGGAGGGCAAAAAATATGTGGGCATTGGGCACCATTTAGTGGAGCCTTTATCACTAATGTTGTTTTTCTGTGGGTGCAGGTCAGTGCTGTGTGGTGGCTCAACATCCATTTTCATGTTTGTGTATTGTATCTACTTCTATGTGAGATCAAATATGAGTGGATTCTTGCAGCTATCCTTCTTTATTGGTTATAATGCATGCCTATGCTATGCTTTCTTCCTAATATTTGGTGCCATCAGTTTCAGAGTTTCATTTCTCTTTGTTCGCTTTATATACCACAATGTTAAAAGAGAGTAAGTCACCACATCAGAAGGACAAAACCAAATTGGTTGCAATTTAAGGTATCCCTTCCTTGAATTGATGAATTACCCTTCAGAAAGTTAAGTCTACACAGTATGATGTAAGGGTATCCCTTGAATTCTTTTACAAGAACATTTCTGCAGACAATGTATCCTTTATTTAACTTTTCTCAACTCCATGAGCCTGCACATTTTGAAAGAGACTTCCTGGTGGCACATTCTACCCTGGGAAAAGATGAGTGAAATAACATTTCTAAGGAGGATCAAGTGTCTACTTTTGTTTTGAAGTTTATTATAGAATTGAGTTTGAATCCTTTAATATAATTAAGATGTGCAAAATTAATTCCAGCTATCAACTCTTCTTAAAAGTGTGTGTACAATGAGAAGAAAAAGATTTCTAATGTAACAGGTCACAAGTCCATGTTGTTTTTTAGTAACTTTCTTTTTTTGGGTGGTACTTTTGTACTGAACTCTGTCAACAAGGAATTGACATTAATATTAAGAAGAGTCCTTACTCTTTCCTCATTTTGTTATTATTGCTAAAGGAGTGCTTCATATTAGCTTTAAATAGTATACTGTGTAAATTCATTAAACAAGTCAAATACCTTATTATAAACTAATGAGTGAAATTGGATCCTTTCATGCTCCTGCAGCAACCAACAAAATAAAGGAAAGAGAAGAGAAAATAAGGAGAGCCACTGACCCCTGATGAGTCTCACATTGATAAGATCAATAAATTTGGCAGACAAAGCAATAAGCTTTGTGTGGATTGATAGACTAATGACCCTAGAAATGGTTAAAACTACCAAAATTAATTGTATTTTACAAATGTTAAAACTAATTATAATGATTTAGTTACGAAAATAAAATAATTCACTTTTTTTGCTTATGTTTTCTTTTTTAAGTATTAATCCATATACGATAAACTTATAAATCAGTCTTTTAAGCTCATAAAAGTTAAGTTTAGGTCCCTATCAACAAAATCAGAATAAACTTTTCCATAATATAAAATACCGTTGCAGAATATCTATAGTTGTATAAAAGTCTTTTAAAAATTGGTGGGGGTACAAGAAGAAAGAAACACCCCTAAACTTTTTAAAGTAAAGCATTAGATAAGGTAACCCATATACCTTTAATGGGAGGCAATTACTTCCTGCACCCGACAAACTTTTTAAAATCCCATTATGCCCTTATCTTCTTTATTTTGAAAAATAGTGTAGGGTGCAGAGAAAAACACTCTAAATATAAACATCCGTAAGCAATTTGCAATTGAAACCCTAGATGCCCTATGTTCGTAATAGAGAAATGTGTTATGGATATCATTATCTGGAATTGGGTTTTGTATTCTGAATGTACATATCCAGAATTGGGTTTTGAATTCCAGATGTACATATTCAGAATAGTTAACTGTGTTTCGGATGTGGGCATGCGGAAGTATATTTTTTGACTTATGAATCTCTATATCCAAAAGCTAAGATGATATTTTTTTTTAACATTCTAAATGGATACAACTGCCTCAAAGGAAAAATGTGAACGAAAGAATGACAAGACGAAGTTGCTCGCTGCATTCAGTGCGAAAACGAAGGTGGTGGTGGCAGTGACGACTGCTGCATGAGCACAAAGGTGGAAGTGGCAGTTGTTGCGCGAAAACGAAGGGAAACTGTGATTGGGTGTAAATCTCTCCCTTAACCTAATTTCAATTTTCTTAAGGACATTTTCATATTTTTACAAATTTCATTAAGGGTATTTTGATATTTTTGCAAACATGATTGGGTGCCAATTCAAATTGATTGGGTGCAAAGCCTTCATGGGATACCTAAATTATTTTCACCTCTAGATGTTTTGTATAGGATATACAAGTATGGATTAAACGATGGAAAGTTAGGTGTAAAAAAAAGTAAGAAAAGGATAAAATTAAATGAAAAGTAAAATTATTTAAATAAGAACATAAAATAAACATACATACTTATAGTAGTAAGTTTTAATAAAATATTAATATATGTTTGAAAAAATTGAATATCAGGTACCTATACTATTATTACATGCAAGTACTTTCCACTTTTTAGTGGTAACTTTTGTTTAATCAAATGATAAAAAACCATGAGAAGATTGCACAGGGAACCTAACTAGTAAAACGAACGCCATTGATTAACAAAATTAAGACATAATAAACCAAACGATAAAACAAAAATCACGGTTAATGTATATCTGTAAGAACCAGTTTATGAGAGCGGAATTTACATAGTGAACTATAAATCTGAAAAAGCATCATTTACAGGATAAAAAAACAAAACTCTAAGCACACATGTAGCACGAATGCTGATTGTAGTGGAAGAAAACCATTATATCATGTATGAGTGTAAATTTTAAAGGGTAGAGGAAGTTCTTGACTTCTGAATCTTGTCATCTTCTGAAGGAGGAGATGATACTGCTGCATGGTAAGATGAGGAAACAAGTTGTGCAAGAGCAGGAACAGCCCCACCTACAGTTATTACAATCACATTGTTATCAACTCAGATACACACTAAATATTCATCACAAGGATAAAACCAATGGAAAGGTTGGCACTTTTCAAGCATAGAAAACATCATTAGGACAAGAACACTTCTTGACCATGAAAATTTAACTTTTGAACATACCAGATTCTTGTAAACGAGAAATTTTAGAAAAAACTCAACATTGTAAAACACTTGTACATGTATGGAACTTATTACCCTACTAAATAAGTCAGTTAAGCATTGCTAAAGCTGAAATTAAAGACCATATACAATATTACAGCCATACATGTAGTATATAAGACAGGCAAAGTAATAACACAATCAGAAATTCACCTGCCAGTCCTGCACAGGCTGAAGAGAATACTATCACCGGCGGTGTCTGAAAATCAGAGAACAGCTTCAGTCAGTATGCTGTTAACAAAACTAACAAGTTTTCACTTAAATAAGAAGGCAGAAAGTTTAGCCCTAAGTGTTTCTGTTGGCATAATATGAGAGGATGCTCTATAATGCTTGAATGGCTATGAACTCAATTTTAGATACTCCAACATGAACGTGTTCATATAAAATAATCTAGAAAATAAATGCATAAAAGAAACTGCATTTCAAAGTCCAATCTATAGTACAAAATATAAAAGGACTGCAACGACATGTCTGTATTACACAAGTAAACCAAGTTGAGCGGAAATAGAAGAATAGATATAAGAAGGGAGAGCACAGCAATGATTTATGCATCAAAACAGGACTGATCCAAGAGGAAACAAACATGGTGGTTGAAGGTGGAGACAGCATCTTTAGTGTTTCAAAAAATGCACTAAAGTTTTTTCAAGGAAATTTTTTCACAGACATTGACAAATGCAGATGATAGACTAACAGCTTCAGGAATGTGACAACAGCCAACGCCGTTTCCCAGTCCAAAAAATAAAGGGATGATACATCGTCTTTTGTCAAGTGACAATCAAAATATCTAGGACTATACGTGATTACCATCATAGATGATCCAACTATGTAGCAATCAAGGTGGAAATAAATTGATATGAACAAGAAGTTTTTCTATTTGAAGTTCTATTATAGCATCATGATTCTCTTAACAGATTATAGAAGGATACATTAGTCAGGTTACTTCAATTCATAGGTTAAAGAAACTAACTGACTTTATACATAAATGGAAGCAAAGATGTCAGGTTATGGGGGCTGTTCTCTTGAATTCACAGGAATGATTTTAGTGTCCCTTTAACAGTGAAAAGGATGTCACAGACAAGCAAAAATAAATTCACCACAGGACACACTCAAAGAGTTGCATTTAATTTGCAAATAAAATTATGGGATCAATTTTTTCTATTGATTTAATGAACAACAAGAAAGAAGTTCTGAGTCTTAAGTGAAAAATAGCTCCAGAATTTTTTTCAAAGAAGTAAATATCCTGGATCACAAACAGTTAAATGTTACAACAGAATACTACAAGTTGTTTAGGATGCTTAATGTAACAATTTAAAACTAGTAAAAAAATGCATCCTCCAAAAAAATAAACATGAAGAAAAGTATAAATGAGCAAGAAGTCAATAGTAAACATAATAATTAAGCAGGAAACTGCACACACAATAAAACTGAATGAAAAGAAAAAAAATGGTTCAAAAGGCACAAGAAACTTACACCAATGAGGAAATGTAACCACATGGGTCCTTTGACGCTTCTCCTAACAACCGGCATAACTGCATTACAAATGGAAAAGAGAAAACTCTTTGAATAATAGAGATTGCTAATGTTAAACATTAAAGCTTCAATCTTTTGGGTTGGAAGGTGAACTATGTTTGCAATTACAATTTACAAACAGATAAACTTGTATCATCTCATTCATCTTATTACTACATTCCCTAAATCTCCCAACTCGAGTTTGAAGGAATTGAACCATATTTGTTCTAATGTGACAGTATTTTAAGTTCTTTTTAGCAAACAAAAGCAATGAGCAATGTCAAATCCTACTATCTAAGATTAGTTGATTCGTGGGAATGGAGCATTAAAAAAGCTGATCACAAAAACTTATGTTCATGATACATGCCCATTTTTTCATTTTCCAAAATGAAATCTTAGATTTTGAGTTTGAACCTAACTCACACCAAAAACTAGCTTGGATAGACAAGTTTGTAGAACTAGACATCTATTGTTACACTTTCACATTCTTTGATTCTCACTTGCATTGTACGAGAGGAACTTCTTTTCCCAACATGAATTACCCATTAGAACAGAATAGTAACTACCACATTGAGCTAAAAACCATATAACATTATTCAAATATAAATACATAAACAAGATTCAAAAAGTACATACCATGGTTGAATCCATAAAATGCACTTGCAGTGCCACCAACAGCAGAACCAATCTGCATAAAATCAAAATCCCTCAATTAACGATCAAGAGGTCAGAAACCCTTATAAAAAAATCCAACAAATTTCGCTGCCCATCACAATACAAGATCCAAACTCAACAATACATATCAAAGTGCGCAAAAAGTTTGAATTTTGGGAACAAAAAGGAAGTGGGGTGAGAAGAACTGACCATAGAAAAACTGTCCCGCACAAGGGGGGAAACAGTCCAGTTTCTGGTTTCCTGCACAAAATCAGAAAAACATAAATAAATTCAAAAAAAAAATTGAATTGAGGGAAAGAGTTGAAATTAGGAATTGGAAAAAACCATGTTCTTAGAAAGGGGTCCTGCGCAGTGATGGCATTGAATATTTTGATTGGAACCGTGGCTTAGGTTTGTGCCTGTCATGTTCCTCTACTCTTGTCACCTCAATGGTTCGGTTTGGTAGATTCTGTAGAAACTAGAAACTAGAAGAAACAATGGCTCTCCCAAATTGGAATCGCCTTAGCAAATTATTGATTATGCTTTGCTAATTCTTATCACTTCCTTTATATTCAACTATATTAAATTTTAAGGATAAAATCAATCTTTTAAGAAAAATCACTGCTGTTTTAAATATAAGTTAGTTAAATATTGCTACAGATTATTACATTATTTCAAGAGTTTAATCTTATATGCTTTTGCTATGAAAATATATATTATTTACTAAAAATTACATTATTTAATAAATTGAACCGTATATGAAATGTAAAATCTGTTAGATAACATGATTATATATTATTGTCAGCAAGATTTCTGTAGATTATATTAGTTTTTTCCACTTAATGAAAGTTTGAAAATATCATTAAGAGAAAAGTATATAAAAAATCTACTTTATCATTGTGGAATATAATTTTTAAAATATATGAAAACAGTTGTTAATATTATTTAAATCTATCATTCTCATCTCCATTTTAAATTAAAGTAAAAAATCATCAATACTCAAAGATAATCTTGTATCCTTATTTAAATCATCTATCATTAATCTAAAAATATAATTTATATGTTAGAAAATATTAATTTATTTGAAAAAAAAGGTTCCTTATTGAAGGGTTAGGAAAACTATGATGGTTAGTTTCCAAAATTTAATCAAAATAACATTAGGCTTAATATTTATTAAAATTATAAGTTTAATGGTAAACAATTGAGGTTTGATTAAGTTCTTTCCACTAAAATTAATTTCATTTTTGTTATAAGATACTTTTTTTCGTACTGGAAATCATAACTCCTCAAAAGTGTTATTCTTATAAATGACTAAATTATGTTTAGTTAATGTATTATTTTTATTAAAACAAATTAACTTGTTGTTATATTAAATGTTTTAATAAAAAAGTATTGCAGTTTTTATCAAACTTTTTATTTTAACTAGAGGAAGTTTGTTTCTAACATTTCTTTTATATAAATATTTTTGTGTAAAATTTGATAAAAAAAAGTATTTAGGGAAAATATTTTCCCCATAAATATTATATCTTAAAATGTAAACCATAAATACAGAAAAATAGCTTTCCAATATCAGATTATTATGAAGAAATTAAAATTTCCATGTCTATCTTTCTAGATATACTTTAAAAAATTATTAAATAAAATTGAATTTTAAAAATAAAAAATTATTGTTATTATACTAATTAAATTAAATATTATTTTATAAATTAAAAAATTATTAATATTTAAAATAACTTTAATTATAATAGAAATTTATATATTAATATATAAAATTAATTATCATTATTTAAAATATTAACTATTTTATATTTTAAATTAGTTAGATTAATTTAAAATATAAAATAATTAATATCCAATGATAATTTTTATTCTATATTAATTTATAAATTTTTATTAATAATAAATATTTATTTTAAATACTAATTTTAGTTTATAAAATAATATTTATTATTCGATATAATAATTAATTATTTTCTATTTTTAAAATTCATTTTTATTTAATAATTTTTTTAATGATATTACATTATTCGTTAACCCTTTTAGATATCATAATTTTTTATTTTGTTATTCTAAATAACGAAACACCATATTAAGTTATATTTTATTTAAATTGAAAAAATATTACACTTTATCTTGGTAAAAAGAAATATAGTTATATTTTACTTAAGGGTATTTTTTTTTCAAAAAATGAGCGAAATGTAATATAAGGTTTAAAAAGTGATACATAGTCCATTCTACTTTATTTACCTGACGGATATTACTTTAATAAATATGTTAAAATTCCTTTAAAAAGTTAAAATAGAACCAAATATGATTCCTTGATTATAGTCATTTCTTTTGCTAATAATTACAAGCAGATTTAAAAAATACACATCAATTTAATATATATATATATATATATATATATATATATATTACCTGTTTACAAAATATATTTTGTTTTCTTTAAGTAACTTTCTAATTTAGTATTTGTGATCTACAATAAAGTACCGTAGTCATGATGAAACATTGAAACTATTTTTATTGTATAACAATATAAAAAAATAGATTATTTTTACAATTATATTTTACGTGTATATCATATTATAATTTTTCTTTTTATGATTTGGCAATTGTTTTTTATTAGAGTAACTGTTATATTATTTTTAATTATATTTACTATTTTTATCTATACCTATATATAAAAGAGATTTTTCATTAATTATAATCGTTTTTTTTTACATAGATATTTTCTTATTTTACCCTTATTTAATATATATAATTTTATTAATATAATGAAGTATTTTTTCATTTCATATGAATTACTTAAAAAATAAAATTATTGTATAATTTTTAAAATTAATATTAATGTACAGTTTTTATATGTAAACTGATTTTGTCACTCTTTCCTTAATTTCTTATTTTAAGGTAACAGGAAGAAAGAGATAACATATTCTCACTTCTCACCTATCAAATAAAATAACCTTCATTTTGAGTCACTATCTTCACTCTATTTCAAGCAACTATATTTTTAGAAAAATTCACTCTTTCCTTAATTCCATTTTTTAAGGTAACATCAAGAAGAAAAAGATAACATACTCTCACTCATTCTCACACAAAATCTCACATATCAAATAAAATAACCTTAATTTTCAATCACTATCTCTATTTCAACCAACTATATTCTCAGGGAAAATCATTATTCTTTTGTATCTACCATCAAGTCAAACATAACCTTAACGTATCATTACACTCTCTGATCCTAAAACTACAAATGAAAAAAGAGAAAAAACTTGAAGAAAAATTCAAACCAGAAAAAAAAAATTGTTTAATCAATTTATCAATTTTATTTTACATATTAATTTTTACTTTTCAATTTTAACTTATCTAAAACTATTTTTATATTTATATTAAATTTCTATAATTATAAAAATTAAGATAAAAAAAATGCAGATATAGAGAAGCAATTGCGCCTCTCTTTCGCTAGTTATAATAAAAAATATGAACATACAGTGACGAGAGTGCAGTGCACGGCTTTCATTAGTTAAAATAAAAGTGTTACTTTATACTAATTGTACACTAAAATGTTTAATTTCCTGATAAAGGTAATATAATGTGCTGAGATAACTAAATAGTTTTGGCTTTTATGCGTTTGTGATTTTATTCATTTTTTAGATTTATTTTTTACTTTTTTAGATTTATATTCATCTAAAATCAATACATCACTGTACTAATCTTTAGTTGACGTTGATTAAAAAAAATTATTTATATAAATGAATTATTTATAATTATTTTGTTATCTTGTGAATATTTTTTATTTCTCGTTTAGGTCAAAGTTTTCTTCATTAATGTTGAGGAATTGTTGTTTTGGCGGATATCCCTTTATTTTTATAATTAATATCTATTGTGCTTATTATTTCGTCCATGTTTGTATTAATATTTTTTTTTATCATCAACATTACTATGATTTTTTTTAATATTGTTAGGACTTTTTAAATATTAACTGAGAAAGATTTTAATTGACATTAATTTGGAATTTTTTTGGTTGATATCAATAAAAAAATTAGAGAAAAAAACTTGGTAAGTTTTTTTAAATGGTGATATAATTTAAGAAATATTTAATTGTGTTATTTTTAATAAAATTACTAAAGGTAGTAAAATCTTAAATTTGATACACTAAAAATAAATGAAAATCTTAAACGAAAATCTTAATCAAAATTAAAAAAAAACATTAAATAGTAAATCCTAAAATCAGATAAACCTAAATTATTGTAGTAATCCTGTCTTCCATCTTATTGGAGAAAATTTTTAGTCTAAATTTATTACTATTGAAGGGGGGAGGTGGAAGATAGGAAAAGTGGAAAAAAGTTGAGTAATTTGATTATAGTAAAACATGTCATTCTATGCATACAGGCACATCATCATCGTTCACTTGAATTAAAAGAATTAAACATTTAAGCACACAATTCAGTGATTTCTACATATACGCACATAATACCTACATTCAAATAGATCAAAATCACTTAAATAAGGACATTAGACGATATTTTCATGAGCAAGAATAGTTTTATTGAGCGAGGATATTAGACACAACACTTACCAGAATGACTTAGACGATATCTCCGCTTAAATGTATATGCTTTCATTAAGTGAGAATACTAGATAAAGCATTCATTGGAGTGACTCAAA